>NC_056740.1:85916907-86106907 GCF_019279795.1 Protopterus annectens | reverse complement strand
TACATATCCACGTACATATATGGAGATATATATGTACATAAATATATATATATATATATATATATATATATATATATATATATATATATATATACACACACACACACACACACACATATATATACATATCACAGCAAAGACTTCAACAAGTGGCTAAGCATCTGATGTCATTCAAAGGGGATCCAGTATCTGTCTGCCTGGGATGACATGATGTACAAACCACGATGCTTTGCCAGAGATGGTCTGCACCTGTTGCCCCTGGGTTTCAGGTTACTGACTACAGCTCTTGGCATCCCATACTGCTTTATCTAAGCAAGGTTCAAAGGACAAAACCACCAGTGTAACAGTTACAAGCATGCAAAACTGGCGGTAATGCGACTTAATGCTAGAAGTCTAAACCTAAAAAGGCACTCTCTTGAGGCAAACCTACAAATGGGGAACATCGGTATCTGTGCAGTAACTGGGACCTGGTTCAATGCTCCAGAGAGCACACCTGTAATACCTGGCTACAACCCTTATCACACATTTTGGGCAACAAACCAAGACCACAACACTACAGGTGGAGGAGTGTCCATATTAACCAAGGTTATTCACACTTCCAGCCTAGTTTCCAACACAATGCATCTGAGAATCTCCAGATGCAACTAACACTAGGTAAGACTGCAATCCAAATTGTAGTTTGCTACAGATCCCCCTCCATGGCCCAAGATTCTCACTACACCATTATAAACATACTTGACAATATTAAGATACAACCAAACACCATAATACTGGGTGATTTCAATTACTCTGCCATTAACTGGAAAAACAACTTGTGTGCCAACACCCTTTAACAACAGTTCCTGAAATTCATACAGTCCAACCCCCTGAATCAACTAATCCATTGTTCAACCAGGGTCTCCAATATCCTAGACCTGGTCATTACCAACATGGGAGTAAGATGCTCCACACCAGTAGTCAACCCCTCATAGGTCAGGTCTGACCATAAGGTAATCACCCTTGACATCCACATCCCACCCCCACCCACCAGTAAGGAAACCTCCATAAAAACCCTCTCCAAATCCAACACCATGCTACTCAAGTCAGAAGTGACAAACCTCATGACACCCATGGAGATGGGAGCCGAAAGTGCAACTGATGAATCCTACACTAAGGCACTATATGGACACATCCACTCGTCCATGAATTGTGCCATCCCAAATAGAACCAAGACACTACCCTCCAAAAAAGGAAGCCAATCTTGTGCTCCACTGCCATGAACAAACTATAGAACAGAAGGAAGAAACTGCTGCAGAAAAAAGGATAATCCCAAAATGCAAACTGCTCCCTTACCAGCCTCAGTAAGAAGCTGATATCCCCCAAAATCCGCCACAGCTTGTTACATAAATATAATTGCCATAGATTACAAAGACAATCACAAGGCATTCTATAGTTATGTCCAGGATCTAAAGAAATGCTCTGAGCTACAACAGAATGGCATTAAATATACTGATTCCAAGGAGATTGCCAATATCTGGGCAGATCGACTAAGTGCCACATTCACCCAACTCTCACCCCCTAAAGGGCCCGTCTCAGTACCAAATGATTGCCAAATTCCAGTAATCATGGCCACACAGGTGGAAAATGCTGTATCCACTGCTAGGAATACAACATCCATGGGACCAGATGACATTCCTGGGCTGTGTACTACATCAACTGCAAAATAAACCTGCATCTCACCTAAGTGCCATATTTAATCAGACTCACCTCAGGCTTCAACCCCACTGAGTGGCGCACAGCTACAGTTATCACACTCAACAAGGGGGAATCCACCTTGGATCCCAGGAACTATTGTTCCATCAGTCTGATGAGCCTGATTTGCAAGGGCATGGAATGCATTATCATGCAACTTATAAACAAAGACATTGGCAACCAGCAAACAGAGGACCCCACCCAGGTTGGGCTTGTGAAGGGGTGATCTTGTCTCCTGAACCTGACTGACTACTTTGATTCAGTCTCTGGAGCTGTGGAAGAGGATAAGGCAGTCCACACAGCCTATTTTGACTTGGCCAATACCTTCAACAACATCCCCCACTCTAGAGACATAGTTAAACTTGCAAAACTGGCCATAAACACCTGCATCACTCAATAAGTTGCCAACTGACTTACTGACGGAACCCAGACTGTAAAAGTAGCCATGTCCAATCCAGCTTCAGACAAGTGGCAATTGGAGTACCTCAGGGTCGGCCCTGGGACAGCTCTTGTTTGGCATCTACTTCCCTGAAGTACAGGCCAACACTATGGAACTCTGGCTAACAAAGTTCACAGATGACTGCAAACTGGGAGCCATTATTGCATCCCCAAATTATGTGGATATTCTACAATATGGCTTTACAGAAACAGATGCTTGGTGCCAGAGCCATGGGCTCAAGCTTAATGCCGAGTAATGTATAGTTATCCCCTTTGAAAATACCACGTACCCATGAATTACCACATAGGTGGCAGTACACTATACACTGAAAGTGTGCTGACAGACATAGGGATACAGGTGGACAGTGGTCGCACCTTAATTAACCAGATTGCCACAACAGTAAGGAAATCCTTCTATGTGGCACATCTCATCACTAAGGGCTTTACATCCAGAAAAAAGGGGGTAATTGTCCCACTGTACTCATCCCTCATTACACCCAGTACAGAGTACAATGCCCTATTTGGTATGTACCTCGTAAGACAGCTGCAACAGCTGGGAAGGCAGTGGAAATACCTCATTATAAGAATCACAGGCCTAAAACTGATGGTCTATGCTGACCATCTAGAAATCCTCCAGCTATACTCTGTGGCATATCGTCTACACAGAGGCTATCTCTGCATAACATACAAAGCTATGTCAAACCCTGGGAAATTGCATTTGCAATATGTGTATGTACTGCCATGTACAGTACATGTGTCTATGTGCTGTCATTACAGTAGCAAAGGGTATTGAGTGTCATGTCTGGGACACACAAGTATATGAGACCTGCACAGCACTGTTATCAGTGTGAATCTGTGACATGCAGGGGTAGCAACCCAGGATATGTGTTGTCACACTGGCATGTAGTGTAACATGGCATTACTACTGTTGACAGTGCTGTCCCAGGGAAGGGTAGAGTGCTAACATTTCTACTGACAATGAGCACACCTGTGCGCATAGCTGCACTCTGAGGGCTCACTGTCATGTTCCTGGTGTGTAGGCTGTGTCATCATATAGATCCTATACTGGATAATAATCAGACATGTGGAATGTAACTGTTGAGTACTGTCTGTACAGCACATGTTAGTGAGGTCTTAAAACATGTAGTAATGGCATACATATTGTTGTCAAACATCCATCTGTTGACACATTCATCCTACTGCATAGCTAGTCACCAAACTGGTGCCTGTCAGTCCCTCTACAGATGTGCAGATAGCCGGTATCCAGCTGGGATGAATACAGACAACCTATACTTGATTGACACTGACATGCATGGTCAGCTGTGTACTACCTGTCACATATAGGAGACAACACCCTGTATGGGCCACATGCCACGGGTACCTACACTACACTACCTCAGTCAACTGAACATGCTTGGGTACAGGTCTCCATCACAGGCACTAACCATGTGTTGTAATATATGTTGCATACATGTCATCTAGATCACCTCAGTGGCCATGTGCAGAAGGCACCCAGAGGATTGGCTGATGCATGTCACTCTCACCCTGCCAGTCACTAATGTGTCTGTTGATAGATTGCCTGCTGGCACATGGCAGGTGGCATGATACCAATGTACACACACCGTATACGCATCTGATCCCTCGAAGGACAAAAGCCAGGTACACAGCTATGACCACCTGCAGCAATGTACCACAGTATTGACATGTGTACGTGTGCATTACTGAGGATAGCATTGTTTGTGTGTTAGTACAACTGTAGTTGGGAATTCCATGACAGCCTTCACAGCCACCTCCACTCCCATTGCCATAGTCAGATGTGGCTGCTGCTGTATTGGATATGACATGTACCCTGTTACACTCCTCTCCCTAACAGCTACATATGCCTTGCAGTACCAGCACAACAGTGTTGTACAAATGGGTCAATAGGCATGGGAAACCCATTGAGGTCTGTCAAATGTGTGTATGTGTGCATGTCAGCATATCTGTAGGGTACACCATTCCGTGGCCACATACTCCTATTACACTAAACATTGCCACACAGTAGTACAGATAGTGCTGTTACTGCCGATAGGTGAGGCATCATAATGCAACACCCTACTATGCCTGTGGCATGTGCATTACATGCATATCCCTGTGGTACCACTGTTGTGATGTACAATGGTTTGTATTGCCGTCATGGGCAATGTGTGATAGTGGGTATGTCAGAGTATCATAATGAGTTCCAGTGTGTACAATATCCATTGGGGGATGTGGGTGTTGTGTACACTGTCATTACACCATGGTGCACTAAGTATATGTCGCACATACCACTTTCTGGTGACCACTGTCACCATCAACCATACAGGTAACTGATAACAGGATACAGCCCAGTTACGCATGTGCTGTGTGCAGTCTACCTGTAACACATTGGACACATGAACTAGTTAGTTAGCAACAATAATCCCAGGTCTCTAAAATGTGTGTCTGCCTGTTATGTGTCTGTCAATGTGTTTATGATGGTATGACACACTATGTATTCTCCATATACAAACAATAAATCCCCCATTACCATATTGTACATATCTGTGGATGTTCCACATGTAACATGTAACCTGGTACACACCTCACCCTAAAAGAGGTGTGGTGTGTGCAATGAAAGCCACACAGTTCAGTAGCACTACATACCTAGGTAGGGGTCTAGTCACAGTGTTACCAAGTAAGGATGTGTGTGTATGTGGATGGGTTGACATAAGGGTGCAGATTATACATGTCCCGGCAGGTCACCTGTCAATGTGGCTCAAGCAATAACTGTTATACAAACCCTGTGACATGTGTGCAACTGTACACTGGATGTGTCATGGACATGGTGTCACCACAGTGCCATAACCCTTGTGGAATATGACTGCAGACCATCCTTCTGCTGACACATGTACACCTACAACACAAATGGATAACATTATGGAGATCACAATCAATCAGTCTTACTAACAGCTGAAATGCATCATAGCTGCATGGCTACACTACCTGACATAGGTTCATAGGTTCATAGGTAGGTACTAGGCTATCAGCCCAAGGGCCTACATAAGCCTAGCCAGCAAGGTTCCATAGCTTACACCACCCAAGAAAGTTATTTTCTTGTACCACTGTCCAGCAGAGACACAGAAGTGATCCCCGGGGTGTATTTCCTATTTCCCATCCACTCATCAAGATTTTTCTTGAAGAGTGCTAATAAAGAACTTTGCTTGACATAGATGGGTAGCTTGTTCCAGAGTATAGTAAGTCTCTGGGACAGGAATCTATCCCTCCA
Source organism: Protopterus annectens (assembly GCF_019279795.1). Classification (NCBI taxonomy): domain Eukaryota; kingdom Metazoa; phylum Chordata; order Ceratodontiformes; family Protopteridae; genus Protopterus; species Protopterus annectens. The sequence continues at coordinate 86,101,452 of NC_056740.1, read as the reverse complement.
GCATGTCCTGTTTATTGTGGTGACAAGGTATATGTCCCTAGAGCATGGGATATCTTTAGTTGTAGCATGTCCAACAGCTCTGGGTTTGACATAGCTTTATATGTTAGGCAGAGATCACCTTGGAGTAGGCGATATGCTATGGAGTAAAGCTGGAGTTTTTTGAGGTGGTCAGTGTATGACATTTGTTTGAGGCTAGTAATCCTGTTTGTGAGGTGCTTTTGTGGCCTTTCCAGCTGCTGCACTACACATTAACCCTGACAACATCTTACACTGCAGTATATTGCAGCACTCTATTACAGTCACCATGTGCATCCGAACCATATTAGCCTGTTCTTGAATCGATGTTATGGATGACAGGGATGTGGCACAGGTATCATCATATGCACAGGGTGTGTTGCTGGTTTGCCAGAGGCCGAGGGTGGTCCCTACATTTTTCACCATGTATGTGGGTGAGGGGTTTAGTTCTCTGATTGGGGTGTGGTGATGTGGTGTGTGTTGGTATGGGGCTGCCCTAGATGTGGTTGCATATTGTGTTGGTATGCATGCACACAATTCTGCCACGTGGCTGCCCTATACAGGTGTTGTTGGACAGCTGCAGACCATACCTGGCAGGGTGTTCAGTTCGCCCTCTCTGGCCATGGACATGCTGACTGTGCCTGCCAGGGGTTCCATGGGCATGTGCAGGTACAGACCTTGAGGTGCTACTCTCCCTTGATGATGATGACAGATGTCCGCTGGAACCATGTCCCCCCTGGGACTGGCCAGGGCCATGTGCATGAGGCCTGCTGTTGTGTGGGCAGCACCCCCAGTGGTGTGCTGGGGTTGGTACTGCCACTACATGAGTGGCTTGGCATCCTAGCACATCCACGTTGACCACCAGTTGCTGGTGTTTCTGGCCTACTTCCACATGGCCATCGCACCACTCCCACCACGTGTTCAAGCATAGACATACCAGGTCGAGGAGGCCCACCATCTCACCCCGCCATCTATCCATGACCTTGGTCTGTTCACTGAGGGCAGCAGCAAGTTCACGGATGTTGTCACTTACAGGTGAGAAAGCAGCCCTCTGCAGCCTTAGGCCTTGTCTGGTGTACATTTCCATACGTGCCTGTGCCTCCATGACATCCTGAAACATGCTCCTGGTGGTACCAGTTGTGGCACCTCTGCCAGGGGCATGATAACCAGCAGCCCTCACGCAAGCACCATAGTACATCTGCCGATGTGGTGCCCTGCTGGACATCTGGCTATGCTGACTGTGACCGGAAAAAGTTGGCATGGACACCACATTTTCCTGGTCACTGGCACCAACCGCCAACTGCCCTTTGACCACTTGTGATGGGATTTGTAGGTGCACTGTAACTGTGTGCAGGCTTGGGGTGGCTAGGAGGGTGATGACAAATGATGGCGCAGTGTCGGCCTCTGACGACCCCACCTGTGCCTCAACAGTACCATCATCATCATCGGTGTCTGTACGGACACCAACCTCAGATTGCATGCAGGAGGGACCCTGACCCACCTCGCCACCTGTGGGGAAACAAGCACACACTTTAAGACCTGTACAGCATTGCATAACAGTGCACACATTTACACACACACACACACACACACACACACACACACACACACACACACACACACACACACACACACACACACTCTCACACACTTATACCCACGCACACTGACAGTCCACCTTACCTCTCTGTCCCTGGGTTTACAGACAGTCCCACATTCAGTGACATATGTTCCCCATCTTGCATGGCACTTGTTAATATGCACTCATTAATACTACCCATTAACATATCATTCCTCTCCATGCCCACACATGTGATCACAACACATGACCTGTTACTCCATCACCATCCTGACTTAACTAGAGTAGATTGTACATGGCCTCACTGCTGTCATCCAGTGTTACCCTTTGTATGTCCAGTCATGGTGTACATGTCCCCTATATGGCTGGGGCTGCTGCATTCACTACATATGTCACACACCGGAGTCTCAGTCCATGCCACATCTGCTGCCCAATCAACCTATCATGTGGACAACAGTAATCTCTGGATACACTCACTGGTGTGCTCTGCTAATTCCCCATTGCATTAGTAGTGCTGCATACGTGGGTAGCCGGTTATCTATCTGCTGCTGGCAATATGATGTGTATAGCTGGTGTGTACTTTCCCTCCCAATGCATGTTCCATGCTACAGACCTTGTTATGCTATCAGCTGTCCTGTGTTCAAATATCAGACAGGTTGTCCTGGTGTCTGATGTGCCACTCCATGTACATGTACAGCACAATCCCAAGGAGAAGTACTGCCATGTGATCAACCCCACAATCACCTGTGCATACATGGACACTCACACAAACAGACACACACGTACACATACATCTGACATGCATCGACCACACTCCACTCCACCAGATTGCACTTACAGACACAATCCACACCCCCCATGCACACACACACACACACACACACACACACACACACACACACACACACACACACACACACACACACACACACACACACACCTACATGTGAGATTGCACAACTTTTGTCCACACAGTCCTCCCATTACCCTTCTGTCAGCATGCATTACATATGGTACTCAGCAGCATGCAGTGCATCTATACTGACTTCATGCTAGCGCCAGTATACATGTGTGTGATGCATGGGCTGTGTTTGTAGGTGATGGGTCTTCCCCTTGATAACACTTCACCCATGTACAATGTGTTACCGTGGACCTGATCTGCACCCTGCCATGTACCATGCACCATACCTCACAGGTGTACAAACCATTGCTGCATGTGTAGTACTGTGTCAGTTATGTCAGCTCTAATGCTCACAGCCTCTATGTGTTAGAGAAACTCATACCTGGGATGATATGTGAACAGATGTCATTTGTGAATGCCTGATGTCTGCTTTACAGATCACAACATCAGAGGTGCATGCATGACCAACACAACACTATTACACTGACAACTGCCAGACCTTACCATGGCTATGGGGGGGGGGTGCCCACACATGTCCCACAACTCTGCATGGTTGCAAGGTCTACTCGTTTACACATCCCTCGGAGTGCACACACTGCTGTCACTATTGCTGTGGAGTCAGGGTTATGTCTGCCACAGTTACTTAACCTGACTGTGTGCAGATACAGCCATTCTTAGCATACGTAGGATCCCTGCTGCAGTGCAGTGCTGTGTCATGATGACACACCCTCCCCAACTCAAGCCTTTTTTCAGATGCTTGACAACTATGGCCTACACATGTGTCAGTTTGCAGTGTCCCAAGAATGGGACACTACATGCAACAGTCTACTACCAGCTAATTATGTGAACCACAGTACTATGTTATGACATAGTGTTAATCTGTAACAGTTGCTATTGTATTATATTTACAGTTGTAGCACCATATGAGGGTGTTGTTTCACACATGTCCCTACTGTAGGCCATGTGTCCTGCCATACTTCTCATCCCTGTGCACACATTTCACAATGACAGGATGTTAGTTATCTTGCATGTGTCTGATGTACCCTTCCAATACCCCATCATGGTCTCTACTGTGATGCAGTGCATTTCACAGCAACAAATTGTGAACGTTTACAGTATGCAGTATGGGTAGGTGTGTTAGATGTGTGCATGGAATATCCCATAGCTATTACATGCCTGGTGTATTGTCAAGCATGAACATGAACCATACTCACCGGCTTACAGGCTGCTGCCTTGGTGGTATCCTGGAGGGACCTATGAAAGACTGTGAGCGAGTTGATGTCAGTGACCTGACCTGTGGCATTCATAAAGGGTGAGTGCAGCATTACAGTACATCAGCAGTAGAAGTCCACAATACTACAGCTTATGCACAACTTTTTATTACTACTACACAGCAACAGACTATGTATATAGTATCTCAGATATGCATGATGTACCTGTACAGATGTGGATGTATACACAAGAGTGGTCTACTGATGTGCCCTGGGGCCTTACCTGCATGATCCCCAGCCGGTGTGTCAGTGGCACCCACCTCTACAATGCTCCCTGCTAGTTGTTGGTTCTGCAGGTGGGCAGGTGCCACAAGGCTGTTGAAAAGCTCTTCCACATGGGTGAGGGGTGGATGGATGGCATGCCCCCCCTGTTGTGAGATGGTATGGCAGCTGCACACTGACATACATGGTGAAGCAGGTCAGAGCAATGATGCCGGACCTGCTCATAGCTGTGGTTCTGCAGGCTGACATCATTGTCCCTGTGGACTAGATCGTTCCACAGGGTGGCCCTCTCCTGCTGATCATGGGCTGTCCGGCCAAAAAGCAGTTGGTAGTGCTGTATCATGTCTTCAACAATTACTTCAGTTTCTGCGGCACTGAATGGTGGCAGTCTGGTGTGAGCCATCTTCTGTGGAAGACATAAAGATGGAAACTGGTCCGAGCAACTCATACAGCAGGGTTACCATAGTTCTTAATACACATCTCTGTCTCCCCACCATATCAGCTACAAAAAACCATTCACACAATGCAATTGGTATGTCGACAGCTTACCTACCAGTATATCTATATCTGTATATATATATATATATATATATATATATATATATATATATATATATATATATATATATATATATATATATATATATGTAGCTATATCTTGTGGGTTGTTTATATACCTATATCTATATGTGTCTGTATATCTGTAGACATACACGTCTAATTATATATCACACAGATATTTATCTATATGTGGGGTGCATACAGACATCTGGTCCACATTCTGTAACTCTCTTTCATTCACAGCTGCACTGTTCTGCCTTGCTGCAACACAGACAGGTGTCACATGTGAACACAGACAAACATTAGGGTTGTATATATGGTTGAGAGATTGCTGGTAATCCTATTATACACCTATGGCATTTGTGCATGCTACATTACACAGTAACATGACTGTCCTGCAAGTGGTGTGCTCTGACACCCATGTGTCTATCATAACGGCAGTACTTCCACCACCAGCTGTTGCCCACACTAACATACCAAACACAGATATTATGGCTTACATCTTTGTCATTCATTGCTGATCTGCACAGTTGGCAGGTATGTTCCACTGCCTACAGGGACAGACAGTATTGTCCAGAGCAGTTGTTCAGCAGAGCATCATTACAGAAACAACTACAGATGGCACATATAAATCATTCCACATCATATACCTTATTATTCTATACCACATACTACATTCAATTAAATACATGCATGTTTTACATACCTGTATTTTTTTTCTGACAGCTGTGACAGCTTTCTGTTGTTTAAGGTATTTTTTTTAGTTGTCTGTGTCTGTTGTATCTCTCTCTCTCTCTCTCTCTCTCTCTCTCTCTCTCTCTCACTCTCTCCACTAGAGTGATTGAGCTGGTTTGAATGGATTGCAGCATGGCTTTTGTAGGTGATGCACATGATGAGTTGATGGGCTCTGCACTAATCAGTGTGCAACAGTTGCTAACTGCATGCAGCCTGCTGTGTAGTACTTTGGATTACCACTGTCATGACAACCCAGTACTATAAAATACTGACTCATGGGCGTTGTCCCTTAACATTTCCAGTATGGAGGACAACCTTCCCATATGTGGGCAGCAGTTTTACAGACAGCAGGTTGCAATACCTCTTACAGCAGGACTTGCAGACACAGGCCAACTACACATTTGTATAAGGTTCCAGACCTACAGACGGAGTGAGTAGTGTTGTTATGTGCATTGTATATTGCTGGTCTTGCAATGTTTGTGTGTACATATTAGTTTGGGATGGAATGCAGTCTGTCTGCATAGCTCTCAACTGTGGGCCTATCCAATGATGTCCAGTGGATTGTCTGTTTGGTTTTGTCTGTGCACCACACAAGTCTTGTCCTAGATATATCACTGGCAGCATGTCTGTTGTGTGCTATCAGTACATGGCTACATCCATTTGTATTTCTGATGTCTTATTCTTGCATAAGGGTATGTTGCAACAAATCCTGTAACACCAGCAATTTCTAGGGTGTGTAACAGCAATATTGCAAATATGTCCCTGTGTTCCTGCCTCTGTCCTCCACATATATGGCAGGCTTTGTCCTGCTGTGATACAGTTAGGGGTTGTTAGGTAATGGCCTATCATTATTTACTGCTAGCATTCCTGCTATCATCCCAGTCATATCGTGGACTTCCACAATAGATGTTGGCTAGAGTCCATACATGTGACAGATACATTGACATTACCACAACTAATACATTTCCCCCAGGACTTGACTACAGGGTGTAATTGGAAGCTGCTGACCTACATCTGTAATTGTTGATTGTTACTTATCTTGAAGGCAAATCCTTTGTCTACTGTTGTACTAATTGAAGGCCTTGGCCTGGACAGCATAGTATATTATATATCCACATTGCTTGGATCTACTGTTTTGTGTGGGCATTGCATTCATCACTGATCACATATTTCAAAATGTATGTGCTGTAAGTAATGGCATACATTATTGTATAGTACACAAATGAAGGTTTTCTGTATATGCATACCTGTGTGTGGTGTCATGTCCTTTGAATTGTGAGTGGGTATATGTTTAATTTAAGTATTCTCATTGTAGCTGTGTTGTGGAGGGTCCTGAAGTCAAGAACTGCATGTGCTGGATATTGGATTGCACAGCATATATGTTAGGGCTGTGGAGAGGGGTAACATAGCACTAATTAGGGGGTATCCCTCATTTGAGCCCGCCACCACCATTAACAGTGCTTATCGTCTGTTATGCTGTAGTGAGTGGTTCAGGATTTGTTTCCCATGTGGAAATGCTATAGACATTTCTATTTGTATATATATATATATATATATATATATATATATATATACATACATATATATATATATATATATATATATATATATATATATATATACATATATATATATATATATATATATATATATATATATATATATATATATACATACATATATATATATATATATATATATATATATATATATATATATATATATATACACATCTACATAATTATATATGTAAAACCTATATATATATATATATATATATATATATATATATATACATACACATACATATGAACATATTTATCTGCAATTGATGTTATATGATTATTTGTGAGTTTTATATACACACATATATATATATATATATATATATATATATATATATATATATATATATAGATATATATATATATATATATATATAGATAGATAGATAGATAGATATATACACACACACATATAGCTTTCTATCTGTCTACATTTATAGACATATATCTGTCCATATGTCCATGCATGTTCGGCTCATAATTTTGGTCTGTACCTCATTCTCTTGGCAATTGACATAGATGATCTCAGGATTGAAGTCAGTAACTAGTGCCAACACTTTTGTGTTCAGACTTAATATCCTTCAAAATATTTGTTTGAATACATATAACTGTGTAACTAGCAAAGTTTTAAGTATATAACAGTAGTATTTAACATATATCCCTATTTGTACCCACATTTTGGCACACTTTGTCCAGAATTATTGCATTAAGAGGTTGTGTGGTATGATATTTATACATTTCCTGTACTGTTGACTGATTGTGCTGGATGATATGTTTGTGAAAACATCAGGGTTATTTATATCTGCCATGGCTTAGTGGTAAATCACTTTGTGTATGGTGCACAGGATACTGGGTTTGAGCCTTAAAAGCTGTTTATTTTTTTGCTGGGCAGAACACTTGCCATTGGATACAGAGTGATTAAGGAACTTTAAAGCTGTTGTAAGTTGGTTTGCATGGGTTTGCACGGAGATAAGCACTGCTTACTTCCGGTCACAGTTTCTTACACCCAGTGAGCTTCTAAATTGCTTAACCTGTGTAGGCAGTGCTTACCCCCATGCAAACAGGCTTAACCCACTTACTGCTGCTTAAAAGTGCTTATTCCCACTTACCTGCATGCTAATTTCTTTAAAAAAAAAGAAAAAGGTGTTGATAGGACAGTGGTGAAAAAAGGGTTACAAAGAGGGAAAGACAGTAGGGAAAATAGCCAGGGATGTGCAGAAAGGGTGTAGGGAAAGTCCATAGCTGCCCATTTCTTCTACAGCAACAGCTGTGCATATACACTGAATTCGGAGGTAGATTTGGACACGCAAACCCATGTGTGGGGTGAGGACAACAATAATAAGTTGTGATGCCAATTAGACCAGATTACATATGTCCAGTAGGCATGTGTGTAAAATGGACAGCTATGTCTGGGGCAAGATTTTTTTGTGGGAACAGATTGCCCTTTTCTTTCTTTTTGAGGTGAGAGTGAGATGTTGGGGAGGGGTAGTAGGTACATTTGGAGAGGTAGGTTGGGTAGGTTAACAGACAAGACAAACAAGACACATACAGGGGCAGTATATGACACATGTGGTGGGTACACACCTTGATCTTTCTTTCAAGCCCATGAGCCCCAAATGGAAACAGTGGGACAGAGGTCCCTACCCATGGGCAGTCACCACTGCACCTTCACAGCCCCAAAGGTGGCTGTGCAGGGGGCTGGGTAGGAGGGACAGGCTCACCCTTTAATTGCCCCACGTGGCCCTCAAGCTGGTTTATCTGATCTCAAAACTCCCCGTCGAGCTCCCTACCCACCACGGCCCAGACCTGATGGCGGGTGACTGGTACCTCTCCACCCCTACTCCCAGGGGGGGCCGAGCCCTATCACCTGCGGCGGTTACACCCGAAGGTGGTGCAGGGCCAATGGAGGCAGAGGTCCCATGCTGGGCCACAGACATGCTGGCTCCCAGTGCCATAGCCAGCTGAGTTGGGACAGGTGGGTCTGCTGGGACCAGCCTTCCCATACGAGCTATGTTGTTTCAGTTTTAAGAAAGATATCAGTTAGTCATAGTCAACAGCATTCAGGATTAGTTATAACAGCATGCATAGGTATTCCCATTGACCCAAGACACCAGTTTAAAACAGTTGCAGATCAAGCAGAACACATGCATATATGGGGCAAAAGTGGCCATTACAACAGCATGCAAGTTTCATTGATGGCAACAGGCCACCACTATGGGAGTATTTGAACATGGCACATGCATAGAACCAAATGTGAATATTTATAAACCAATCGGACATATGTCCCAACAAAAGTTCGGAGTGTACACATACCCATTTAGGTGTGCTATAAGGTTATTGTTGCACACATGGAGGGGGTGAGAGAGAGAGGTCAATTACCAACTAATATAGCCCTTTAGCTTTCACAACGTTCATAGTCACTGCAGGGATCTGTCCCTTACATGTATTATTATACTACCCAATGTTCTTAATTTGTACAATTGTATGTTTGTAGATTAGTATATGCGTGGACTGTGTCTTACGTATTGTCTACACCTCTTACCTGTTATACCTGTTGAGAAATTATTTGTTAACACTATCTGACAATTTCTACACATACTCCCAGATTCTATGCTTGTAGACAAGTATGTACATGACCTGTGTTCTATCTACAGTCTACACCTCTTACCTGTTATACCTGTTGAGAAAATCATTGTTAACACTACCTGACAATCTGTACACATACCCCCAGATTCCATACTTGTAGACCGGTATATATGTGACCTGTGTTGTACCTACAGTCCACACCTCTTACCTGTTATAGCTGTGGAGAAAAACTTTGTTAACACTACCTGACAAATACTACACATACTCCAAGATTCCATGTTGATGTTATACACATACCTAGCAATCCATTATTGCACACACTCTTGTCAAGGCTTGACAGGATACAGGTGTTAATATGATATATTTTTCAATAGCTGTCATACACTTTGAGTGAGATGCTACAATGACAGGTTTGTTTCCATATACATTCTCTTTTTATGTTCAGGTCTGACTATCCATTATATGTCAGTAGAAGCTGCCTACATTTCTTGGATCATCACACTGATTTTTCAGGGAAACAGGTTACCAGGCAGCAGATGTGGGCCATTTATCTGGACATGCTGGACAGATCAGAACAGTTGAGGGGTTTGACTATGCATACAGCTGACTACCTGAACATTCTGCCACAGTCTGTACAGTTGATGGTTATGATTATCCTTACAGCTTACTATCTGAACATTCTAGCAAATTCTGTACAGTTGTTGGGTATGTTTATGCATACAACTTACTACCACTCCTGGGATTCAAACCACTGCTGTGTGTGGTAAAAATATTACAGTTGACATCACAGTACATTGTGCTATCAGGAACTGGGGTAAAGCATTCCAATGGTTTCTAAGTCTCCCTCAGTTGTTCTATATGACTGACCTCTTGGTACTTCCAACATTGTTATACTGACCTTACTACACATTTTACCTGCATTTAGCAGTGTGAGTAACTCTGCTTAATACAACAGTACTATTTATAGAATGCAACACTACAACAACATATGTAAGCAGGATGTACACAAGCACTCCGGGGGTTATACTTTATTCACAAGATATTGCACCTTTATTTCCATGCAACCTATATGATAGTCTTCCTGCTTTATTGTCTGGTTTATTCAGTACATCACATGCACAATAATGTTTTATACTAGTACAATGCTTTCCAGAACTGTTATCTTTATTTGTTATGACAGTACATGCAGGAATATTACTAACCTGCCTCGCAATGCAGCATTTGCAGCCTAGCAGCATGGGCTTGCTGGTTCACTGCCCACTCATCTACAGCTGTCAGAAAAATACAGTAATATTTAGCCATTACCTATCCATAGTATACACAAGTTAGGCAATCATTATCTACATAGTAGAATGGGTACTTACTCAGTGCTGGGGCATTGGCCATCTGCCTTGCTTCTTGGATCCACTGGTCCATGAGATCACCCCTCCGAAACTTCAGATCAGCATGGTGATGCCTGACCTGCTCATCAGTCCAGTGGATACCAGTGGCACTGGTGAGGTCATGGGCAAGACTGTCCCAGGCCTCCACTTTATACTGAGAGCCCTGGTACTGGCCCTGAAGTAGTCTCTCCTCATGGTGTTTTACCAGGAACCATAACATGAATCTGGACTCCTGGGTGCCCCAGCGCTGTGCTCTAAATTGAGTGCCTTCCCCAACTCCAGCCATTCTGCCTACAGTAGGGAGCTACAACCATTTATGAGAATTATTGGCACCTGTGGTGTTTAAATACGCCCAATTTCCTGCACTTTCCCATGTGATTGGATAGTTTTGAAAAGGCTAAGCTATTGACACACCTGCTTACCTAATGTTGGCATTGCTTAAAGGGTTTTACCACTGGGAAGACTGAGTTAGCTGGCCTACTCATTGCTTACTCTAACTAAGCTGAGCTCTGCAATGCTTTACATTGTTTAATATTATATTTTCCTTTTGTAATTGCTGTATTATTTGTTACATGTTATATATGTGTCTGGTATCCGTGATTCATGTGTACATACACTGTATGGGGTCCTAGGGACTTCCACACTTTATTAGTATATCACTTGACATCTGACCTTCCTGCAGTACTCCAGTTCACATATTTATGTTATGTAGCAGGTTATACAACAGCACACCGTACATAGATTCATTTCACATGTTCAGTTTGATTTTCCTATGGTGAGGATTTGTTTGTTGAAACCTCAATGCTATGTACTGCTATGATGGCTTAGTGGTTAACTACTGTGATTGTATTGTACAGGGTCTTGGGTTCAAGACATGCAGAGGCTGTTTATTTTGTTGCTGGGCAGAACACGGGCCATTGGATACACAGTGATTAATGTACTTTAAAGCAGTTGTAAGTGGGTTTGCATTGAGGTAAGCACTGCTAACTTCTGGTCACAGTTTCTTACACCCATTTAGCTTCTCCTTTGCTTAATCTGTGTAGGCAATGCTTACCCCATGAAAACGCACTTAAACACCCTTACCAGTGCTTATATATGCTTACTAATGCTTACTTGTGCTTAAACATGCTTACTAGTGCCTTATTCATTATGACACTGACACTTCACATGTGCATTTAATGCAGTATTCCAGTTCAAAAATATATGTTATTTTGTGGGTTTTTTCAACAAAAGTATTGGTTATAATGTGCTTTGCCATGTAAAATAGACTGTGCTGCAGTGGGAATCGAACCGGGAATGCTTGCTCATTAGGCAAATGCTCTGTCCACTACACTATTGCTGTGTTGCTTCATTTGTATATATATCTACCTTGTTATCCTGTTCAGCCTTTTAAGCTGCTTTAACCATAGCTAAGCAATGGGCACACCCACGCACCTATGGTTAGCTGTACTCAGATTTAAAAAAAAAAAATGAAGGGGTTTCTTCATTTGATTTTTATGCACTATTGCTGTTGTACACATGGGGGACTGTTGGTGGGGATAGGCAGACACCTGTGAGTGGTCTCGCTCGTTTATTTTCACTTTCTGCTGTTCTACATTTCAGGGGCATGTTTATTCTGAGAGCTCTGCTCTCAGACATGCACCCTGCACTCGTACATGCTCCGTGTAAGCCTAGGAGGTCGGGCAGCGTGCCTTCATTAATATGCATTGCATGCTGCTGTCCTGCTGCTAAATGGGCGCTTTCGTGCAGGACTAAGTTAGTCCTGCACAGAAGATTAGTGAATCTGGGGGACTGTCTTCCCTTATTCTAGTCCATACTGCTCTATGATCTGTTCTTCCCTTGTTGTTTCTTTCATGTCTTTAGAGTAAACTATATAATCAATTTCAGTCATAAAAAATTCCATTCTTATATGTCCATCCTCTATTTTTCCCTAATTCTAAATCTCCACATTGTATTAATTCCCTTAACATCTTAATAGCATGTACTATTTTCCCTTTCCTTTTCTGAGATTACAATTAAAATATCCTACCATCACTATTGACATATTTACTGCCACTTTTTTTTTTAATTTTTTTCAACCGTTTTCAGTTTGCCATATTAGATATCTTCAATTATTTTGAATGATATTCATATTTAATGTTAATATACTTATATGATCCCATTTCTTTTCCTTTTTTTGTAAGTGTTTTACTTCCAGATCTTGTTTTTCTTTTCTTTCTTCCAAATACCCAGCATCTAATTTTTTACTATCTTGTTCTTGTTTCTCTGTCTCCATTTCTCCCACTTCTTCCTCTTAACTTTCAAAAACTGCAACTCTGTTCTCTTCCTGTATAGTAATAACCTTATTTGAACTGCTATTTTTTACTCTAACTACCTCTTCATCATTTAGCCTTTCTTTAGTATCCCCTTCCCCAAACCACTTTCTCTTTCAACATCTTCTTAATAATATTTTCTTTTATTTCTCTTTCTTCGGTGCTCTTCCTCTACTCTTTAATTTTCTAATATGGGACAGTCAAACCAGAAGTGTCCAAATTCTTTACATTTTCTACAAAAGGCTTACAGTTTTTGCTGTATGTCTCTTCTACCCACATTGGCCACACCTTCACTTTTTTACTATCTTGTACTGAAATGATTTTCATCCCCACAAACATAACACGCTTTGGGTTGGCCTCAGTACTAAACAAATATTTGAAGCATGTTGAAAGTTCCCATCCTTCACATCCATTGTTACCCTCACTTCCAAAGCTCCAGTCCATACATTTCAATCAGCATATATGTTTTAACTTCATATACTTCAACACATAGTGAAAGAAAAACAATTTTGACTCATGCTGTTTCTGAAGTGCTAAAATGTATGTTTATTTTCTTTTCTAGTTGTAGTTCTGTGCTCTCAATAAATATTTTTTTCCATGATGACTCAGTCAAAATTTTTTCCAGCAAGTTAAAGCTTTTAAATATCACTTCACAAAAAATAAAATCAGCTCTCATGTTTAATCTTAGTGGCAAAATAATATTGTCCATAATATCATACCTGCCATTATTTTCACTTTTTTTTCTTTTTACCACTGATTACCTTCTCATATCTGTTGAAAAATTGCAAATATGTATCCCCCTCAGTTCCTTCTTCCAGTCTTTCTTGCCTTGCTGCATCTCCATAACTTCTTTCTTGAAACAAAATCCCTATTAAAGAGGTAAACCCTAGAAACTAGTCAATCTGCCAGCCAAGAATATTATAGCAATAACCCATGCCTGGGTGTGGGTAATGCTGGATTTACCCACGGTTGGCGTGGTTTGGTCCCGAGGACCAAACAAGCCAACCGTGGGTAAATACAGCATTACCCACACCCAGAAGTGGGTTATTGCTATTATATGACATTATTTAAGAAAAGAAACTATTACTTTTCTTAAATAATGGCATAATATAATGCCTGTTTACTGCCCTTCAGCAGATGTCTGGCATCCAGCAGTTCTGATGTACTGCACGCCTGCGCAGTACATCAGAGCTGTGAGCAAAACAACGGAGAAAGCAAGATCTCCTTTGCTTTTTTTTTAAGCTATGTTAAATGGGTTTAACATGGCGAGACAGTTTTAAAATAAGCAATGGAGATGTCCGTTGCTTATTTTAAAACTGTCTCGCTATGTTAAACCCATTTAACATAGCGAAACAGTAAAAAAAGCAATGGAGATCTTGCTTTCTCCGTTGCTTTTTTTTAAAACCTGTCTTGCTATGTTAAATGGGTTTAGCATAGCGAGACAGCTTTAAAATAAGCAACGGAGATCTCCGTTGCTTATTTTAAAGCTGTCTCGCTATGTTAAACCCATTTAACATAGCAGACAGTGTTTAAAGTAGAGTTATACTAATGGAAAAAAGTCCGGGCGACCGGACCTTTTTCCATTAGTATAACTCAATATACAATGTGCACGCTGGCCAATCAGCGTGCACGTTTTGGGGGGGTCATGGTATAATCCCATTGTTTCCCTTTCACCAGCTGTTGCTAGTGTTTCCAACCTCACATTTTCTTCCTCTTGTGAAACTCTCTCCACCATGTCCCTTCATCTCACTTACTCTCCTTCCTTTCACTCTTCCTGATTCAGCAAATCCACTAGAACTTGTGTGTCACTCTCCTTATGTGCATTAAGAAGAGGTTGAGGCTTGGGCTTTTGTTTAAGTAGTTTACTGTATACAAATACATCAGGATGCATGGCAGGAACATTGAAAGTAAATTAACTATCTAACTGACTGACTACATATTTTCATGCTCACACTCTGGCTGCTCACTCAAAATGGCACTCTTGCTTGCACATGCTTACTACTTATATGCATGTGCTGACTCTAGAAAGCTTCTTGAAGTAATATCACACACTCTGATCTACACCCTCCCTCTCATATAGAAACAATTACATTTTAATAGGCATGTGATTATACAGACACTAATAAAGAAAAACAACAGTCATGTCCAGGTTGCTGTGTATCTGGAAGTAAGTTTTGAGATACGACCTGATCTCATGACATAATAATTAGGACTGGGTTTAGCAAAAGGGACAGTCACTGGGGAATGTTCTACTTGAGGAGTTTCAGGGATTTTCTCAGGAATAGGGATTGCTGATGGAATGTTCTCTGGAACAAGAACATCGGACGAGTCACTCTGAGAACTAGAGTCTTTGTCACAGGCAAGATGCTGTAACATTGGTTCAGACACTGGTAACAAATGCTTCTGGTTTTGTCTGAATTCCACTCCTTGAGATTCCACAATGTGTGATCTCAGCTCTTGACACAAACTTTTCACAAATCCAATGTGACAAAACCTTTTGATGTCTGCATCCTCACTATCTTCCCTTTTTTCAATGCTGGTTTTATCATAGTAAGACTTCTGGGACAAATGCTTTTTCAACAGTTGGGCTTTTACTACTTTGTTGTCCTTAGCACTTGGAACCAATAAGTTACTGCTGATTGGTTGTGTGGTCCTGGTTTGTCTCGACATAAGTCTCTGGGCAGGTGAACCAAGATGTTTATCACGATGAATGTTTCTGAGATTTAACGAGTTTAGAAAAACATAGGTACTGTCACATCTGGATTTCTCTAACAGTTGTTTTGCACTTTGAACTGTACATTAAGCCAACATGTTTGACTGAGAGTATTCAGGACTACTCATAATATGAACAAAGTCCCATGTTTCTGCAAATATTTTGAACTGCTGACTAGTAAACTGTGCACCATGTCAGAATTAACTCTGCGTGGATCACCATGGGCAGAAAAATGTCACTTCGACTTAGTAATGACAGTATTGGAAGTTAGGTTGGGAAGTAAGTCAATATCAAACCAGTTTGAATAAGAGTTTTTTAACACCAAGTAATGTTGACCATTCCACTCAAAGATATCTGTGGCTATTGTTGACCAAGGTAGTTCAGGAATCTGAAAATCCGAGTGACGCCTCCAAGTGCATCTGCAGTTAACTCCTACTGACATCTCTAAGCATCAAATATTGTTTGTTCATATCTGCATCAATAATTCCAAAACCATGCTATGTGTATTAATTAAAAAAAAATCATCTTAAAGCTTGCACAACAGCAAACTCAACTGCATTAATATTTGAACTCTTTCTAGTACAGGTAAAGAGATATCAACTGTTGCTTTTATGATATTAATTTATATAGATATAATTTTCACATTTGTCTAAAAATTTCAACAACCAAATAACACATACAGAACTCCTTAGCCTTGTATGAAAGCTCTCAGCTAGCTGAATAAAATGCTACTAACAGTACATGTGCACCTTGAGTGGTCGCTGAGATATTATAAGTTGTTTCCAAAATATTACAAATGTAATAGTTACTGCATTTACTGGGACTTATAAAATTCAATTTAAGACCTAGACCCTAAAGAATACTACCACTAGAAAAGCAGTTTGTACTGAAGGGTTTGCCATTTATACTTCTTTCATAATCCCTATAGTTCCAGAGATATAAACATGTTTGAAATGTGAGGACATAATTTGATTCTGTCTAAAGATTTAGACTCTGCCCATTGGAAATTACAGTGCAAACATCTTGAGCTCCATTGGAGTGAATGAGTTAACCAAAGTGGTTCTTTTTGTTGATGCAGCTTTGTACTATTACTTACTGAACAAGATGAAAGTACTTTCTCAATATCTCTTGACATAGAAGATCAAAATACTAGACCTCTCATCTTTCTTTTGGTAGAATTAGTTCCTGGGTGGCCACGATGAAAGATGTTAATATACTCTTGTTGCAAGTACTTCAGAACAATCACTTTAGTACCTTTCATGATGATACCATTGCCAGATAAAATGTCATCCCTGTATGGAAAATAAGGTTGCATTTCTACTGGTAAACAACATTGCTTTGAAGGCCATCCTCAAGTGATGAAGAGGTTTAGCTTCCGGAGAATTGGATCTGAAGCTGTGTGAGTTCTGAGCTTATCAAGACATGGAAGAAAATTGACTCACTTCCATGACCTCAAAATTTAGTTGCTCATTGTTATGCTGTTCTGTATTTTTTTTTTCTGGGCAATCTGGATAAGGTATCAGCAAGATAAAGAAGTTTGCCTTTTGTGTAAACAAGATTGAAATTATACTTCTACAATTTGAGCATCATGCATTGCAATGGAGCTGGAGCAATATGCTTAGGCTTTCTCAAAATAGTGACAAGAGGTTGGTTGTCAGTTTCAATCTGGATAGGTCATCCATAAATATAATCATTGAACTTTTAACATGCAAACACAATTGCCAAAAGCTCTTTCTCAATCTGGGCACACTGCATCTTAGTCTGGGTAAGAGTTCTTAATGCATAGGCTACTGGTCTACCCTCTTGAAGAACGACTGCATCTAGATCAAACATAGAAGCATCACAGGAAAGAGTAACTGGTTTGTCATCACAGGAAAGAGTAACTGGTTTGTAAACATCATAGTAGCTGAGAGTAGGTGGGTTAGCGATTTTCTGTTTCAGGGCATCAAATACTCTTTGGTGCTGCTCTGACCATGACTGATTTACATCTTTGTGTGTCAGTTCTCATAATGGTGCTCAAAATTGTCTTAAATCTGGAATGAACCTGCCTAAATATTTGACCATGCCAAGAAAACATTGTAGGGCATGGACATTATCTGGTGCTGGCATCTCGAGAATTGCTGTTTGCTTTGAAGGATCTGGTAGTAAACCTGAACTGAAAATAAGTGACCAACATAAGTAATTTCTCACAGTCTGAATTTGCAGTTCTGATGATTCAGCTTAAGACTCACTTCACATGCTCTTTGCAGAACTTTCTTGAGGATTCTGTCATGTTTGACTTCAGCATTGCCTCCTACTAGAATATCATCTACTAAAATAGCACATGGATAGTAGAGAAAATTTGCTTCATCACATGCTGAAAGAATTCACTGGCAGAATTTATGCCAAATGACATTCTCAGGAATCTGTATCTTGCAAAAGGTGTACCAAATGTGG
Source organism: Protopterus annectens (assembly GCF_019279795.1). NCBI lineage: Eukaryota > Metazoa > Chordata > Ceratodontiformes > Protopteridae > Protopterus > Protopterus annectens. Next base: position 86,083,174 of record NC_056740.1, on the reverse strand, counting down.
ATAACAACAAAGGTTTTCGGTCAAACAAAATTTGCCAAAATTCACTCTTTGCATCTAAGACAGAAAAAAACAGTGGTGTCTGGCATGAGGGCATCAACCTTTTTGACTTTGTGCATTGGATGATGTGGCCTTTTAATGCTTTGTTCAGATCTCTCGGATCAATACATATTCTGATATAATCTGAGCTTTTTTATGAGCTACCACCATGGAGGATACCCATTCAGTAGGTTCTTCTATTGGACAAATTACTCCTAGTTGCACCATTTTGTCTAACTCAGCTTTGGCTCTTCTTTGCACAGCTACTGGAACTTTCTGTCCTGGTCTGATAACTGGGAGGACCTCCAGGTCTAACTTCATGGAGTATACAACTGGCAGTTTGCCTAGTTTGTCTGCAAAAATATCAGCATACTCAGAAAAAATGGTTTGGGCAAAATTTGAGCTGTTCTCATTCAAGTTTACATGATGAACTTCTTTATTAAGTGAAAGCAATCCCATTTTCAAACTGTCTCTGAGGCTTAATAATGATTGTACATGTCTCTTAACTATGAAATATTGCAAGTCACAGCTGTTCCCAGTAGAATAACATGAAAGCACTACTGAGCCTTCAGTTTGAATCACCACCATAAGCAACAAGCTTTGCACACTTTGTCAAATGAAGTTGTTCTGCAGCTTTTACTCTAGCAAATGTTTCTGCTGATATAACATTGCCATTTGAGCCAGTATCTACTTTGAGCTCTACAGGACTCCCATTAATCCAAACAGTATGAAAGATCTCATTCTTTGCCCACAACTCTACTGTATTGACTGTTTTACAAAACACAGACACATCATCAACATAAAAAGTGGGGTTGCAGCTTTCTAATTGATTAATTTAATTTGCCTCTTGGAATGCTCACTTTTAATAAAAGAATGTGCCTTATTTGATCTATAAAATCTTTTGAAATGATTCCACTTATTGCAAGAATGACACTGCTGACCAAAAGCTAAGCACTTTTCTCTTTTGGGTTTGTGATTACCACCACAATTATGACAGTTGACAGTTGACTGTGAAACTGGATGGGGGCACATGATTTGACTTTGCTGACTCACCCTTATGATTCATTCAGCATGCTCCGGAATTTGCTGGAAAGACTCTGGGTTTCCCAGGGACTGTTACAGGACCTGAAGTAGCTGTCATGTGCTTGGGCCTGTTTCTTTTAATCATGTGCTGCATACTATCAACATGAGATTTGTCACTGTGCCTTCCTCAGCTATTTTCATTTGTAAGGATACTTGTGTGCTTTTGTGTAAGCTCGTATATCTCACAAATCTCAATGGCCTTATATAACATTAAATCACTGCCTCAAAGGAAAATCTTTCTCACTGTGTCATTATTAATACCACACACAAGTCTTTTCATTATCAGCTCATCTCTCAAATCATCAAGTCTGCATGTTTTAGCCTTGTTTCTCAAGTCAGTTATATATGCTGCAAAAGTTTCACCAGACCTTTAATCCCTTGTGTAAAATAAGTGCCTTTTTCATTGTAGAACTCATTTGGGAGTTACATATTTCTCTAAATTTACATTTTAAGCACTCTGGGTCTTCCCTTGCTTCAGCTGGTAGCACTATATGGTGGTCTTCCCCCTCCCCTGCAAACACATCAGGTGCTTACACAAATGAATGCTCTCTTTCAATGGCCTCTGAAACAGCTAAATTAAGCACAATTAATGCTTTTGTATGTATGTCTTTGTAAGAAAATTTCATATGCTTGCTCAAACACTCTCCAATTTTCTGCAATATTGTTATCAAACACAAGCAGTGCAGGTCTGCTAAATCCTTCTGCCATCCCCACAGATAATAGTAAAACACAATGCAACATTGACCCTTACAATTATATATGAACATTCACACACACTAGGTACTTGTAATAATCACATGCACAAAAAACTCTTTGAAATACTGTACTCTGAGAAATATGCTTTGAAATATCTGTACTTTGCAAAATATTCTTTGAAATGACTGCACTCTGTGAAATAACTACACTGTAATACTTCACACACTTGCAAAGAATTTGCACACCGGATATTCTGAATAGCTTTAATTAATATGAAAAAGTAGCACATAGTGAAAACATATGTTTTTTTCCCTTTTTTGTACGTTATGCAATTCAGATACTGTTTCAAACATTTTCATAGCTATTTTGAATATTTTGTCAATATGTCATAGGTTCATAGGTAGGTACTAGGCTATTTTCCCGAAGGCATTTATAAGCCTAGCTGGAATGTGTTGGCTTTCGCCATACCCTTAGATTAGTTCCCTGTGTCTCTGTCCAGCAGAGCCATTGAAGTGATCCCTGGGGTAAAATTTCTGTTTCCCATCCACTCATCAAGGTTTCTCTTGAAGAGGGTTAGAGAGGAGATCTGCCTATGTAGATTGGAATCTTGTTCCAGAGCATGGGAAGTCTCTGGGACAGGAACCTATCCCTCCAGCATGTCCTATTTATTGTTGTGGTGAGGTTTAGATCCCTGGAGCCTGTGGCTCGAGGGATATGGTTTTCTTTAGGTGGAGCATATCTGTCAGTTCTGGGTTGGACATGGCCTTGTATGTCAGGCAGAGATCACCTCTGAGTATGTGGCATGCAACAGAGTACAGCTGGAGTTTCTTCAGTCGAGCTGCATAGGGCATCTGCTTGAGGCCAGTGATCCTCTTGGTGAGGTACTTCAGTGGTCTTTCCAGTTGTTGCAGGTGTCTTGTAAGGTACATCCCAAATGGGGCATTGTACTCTATGATGGGTCTGATGAGTGATTCGTAGAGGGGCCCAATGACCTCTTTCAATCTGGATGCAAACCCTTTTTGTGATGAGATGGGCCACATAGAATGATTTTCTAACCACTTTCACATTGTGATTATCAAAGGAGAGGTTACTATCTACTTGGGTCCCCAGATACCTTACTAAGTCTTCTGTATTTAGGGGGCTACCACCTATGTGGTAGTTTGTGGGTACTTTGTTTTTTCCAAAGGGGATGACTATGCACTTTTTGGCATTTAGCTTGAGGCCATGGTTTTGACACCAGGTATCTGTCTCAGTGAGACCCTTTTGGAGGATGTTTGTGTCAGCCAGAGAGTTAATTATAGCCCTAGTTTGCAGTTGTCTGCAAACTTGGATAGCCATAGTCCTCCTGTGATTGCCTGTACCTTTGAGAAGTATATGCTGAACAGGAGGGCTTCTAGGACTGAGCCCTGGGGAAAGCCACTTATAACCAGTTTAGAGTCAGACCTAGCTCCCTCAACTCTTACCATGTGGGTTCTGTCAGTGAGCCAGTTGGCAGCCCATCTCATGATGTAGGGGTTAATGTTCAGGATGGTGAGCTTGTCTATAATACCTGAGTGGGGATTGGTGTCAAACGACTTTGCGAGGTCTAGGTAGGCTGTGTGGACCACCTTTCCCTCATCTATAGCCTTGGTAACTATCTCAAAGAAGTCCACAAGGTTTAAGAGGCATGATCTGCCCTTAACAAAGCCAAACTGGGTAGGGTCCAGTGTTTGGAGGTTCCCAATGTCTCTGTTAATGAGATCCACGATGATGCACTCCATAGCTTTGCAGACCAGGCTAGTCAGGCTTATAGGGCAATAGTTCAATGCAATAGTCTGTTGTGGCTCCACCTTTGTGGAGCAGAATAACCGTTGATTTGCGCCACTCTGTGGGCACATAGCCTGTGGAGAGGCTGTGTTTAAACAGTGTGTTTAGGTGAGGGGTTAGTTCATCTTTGAGCTCATGTAGGATGCAGCCTGGGACACTGTCCAGTCCCATTGATGCTGTGTTTTTGGCTTTGGAGAAGGCTGTTTTAATCTGAGTGTCTGTGATTTCAGGGGCACTACATTCTTCTGGTATAGTTATGAGCCCTTTTGGGGGAGAGAGGTGGGTGAAGTTTGCACTGAACCTGTTTGCCAGGATGTTGGCTATATAGGTCAGTTCAGTGTATTTTGTGCCATTCTGCACTAACTCTGAGCAGATCTGAGAATTGCCACTTAGATCCTTGACATAGCTAAAGAATACCTTGTGGTTATCTTTGGAGCCCATGGCAATTTTTCTTTCGAAGCTAGCCTTGGATGATTTTATGAGGGAACATAGTTTCTTGCTGATACTGATCAGGGATGTCTTTCCTTCTTGAGATTTTACTCTTTTCTGTACTAGTTTCCTCCTTCTGTTGTATAGCTTGTTTATGGCAGGGGTCCACCAGAATGGTTTCCTTTTTTTGGAGGAGTGAGTCTTGGTTTTGTTTGGGATAGCATGATCCATGTGTTCTTGTAGGTGCCCATAGAGTGTATTAGTAAAGGATTTTGCAGGTTGGACAGCGTTATCCTTTAGCATGGGGGCTTTGAAACGTCCCACCTTGGTCTTAAGTAACGTGAAGTTTGCTTTTGAAAAGTTTTTCATGGTGGTTTCTTTGACCGGGGGTGGTGGCAGAATGTGGATATTCAGAGTGATTAGTTTATGGTCAGATCTAACCAGTGAGGGGTTGACCTCCGATGTGGAACACCAGTCGCCCATGTTGGTGATGATCAGGTCCAATATGTTGTCACTTCTGGTGGGGGTGTTGAGCAGTCATGGACATTTTTTTAATAAGAAATTAGTTTTGAGTATTCTGAGTGCTTCATTTTATATTTGTGGTGAAAGAAATAATTTAAGTGAGTTTTAGTACCTGGGATTAGTTTCTGACCAATTTTCTGAGTTGTTTGAGCAGTAGGGATGATCCACTCCTGTATATTCCTCCAAATCTAACCGGATGCTTCATGGCTGTAACTCTAGATCCCTTTCTGAGAACATGTCATTCTTCTTATCTGCATTAAGAAGAAGTTGAGGCTGTTCATTTAAGTAGTTTGTTGTATACAAATACATCAGGATGGATGGCAGGAACATTGAACTTAAGCAAGCTATCTAACTAACTAACTGACTACATACTTGTATGCTCACGTGCTGGCTGCTTGCTCGTGCTCAGTACTTGTATGCATGTGCTGACTCACTGGAAAGCTTCTTAAAGGTATATGACACACTCTGATCTACATTGTGTACCAGGTCATCCATTTTCCAACTCTGTAACAATCATTTCATCTCCTTCTCCTTCCCCTTACTTCAGTAAGTTTTCTTCTGCTCCTCTCTCCAACTCTGTTGCACTCTTCTTTGTACAGGAATTTTCAGAAATGCAGTAGCAGCCCTACAACACCAGCTCACTGCTCCAGACAATATTTCACTCCTCTATTTCAATGAGTAAGAGAAGATCACTAGTGCCTCTGCCAAGCTTCCAGTAGTCAGTACAAGTAGGACTTCTGGTCTCCTCTAAAAAGAGGGTATTGGCCTTGTGAAACTAACCTGGCCAGCAAAGTGTAAAATAAAAAAAAATGTTTCTTATTAGGCAATACAGATTTTTTTTTCCAAACTTAACTTGATAGCAGAATTACTAGGAGACGATCAAGTTCTATGATGTGTATAAGGCTTACTTGTGTAACAAACTATAGTGCTCAGGTTTTAGTTAAGAAAAATAATAATTATTTTTTTATTGTTAAATTGTAGTAATCTGCTTGATACATTTTAGACCACACACAGAGCACTATATTTAGGTTTGGCCACAAATGCAATATCGACTTTTAAAAGCCAGTATTACATTTAAGACATATTGGATTGGGAATGACTGATCACACCCCCCAAACACTCCTCCCAGGACAGTTACCCCTGTCACTCCACCCCAGCTACATTACTGCCCAAATGTATATCAAAACAGTAGGGACTGCCACAAACTGCACTTACGTCCTTTAGCAAAAATGTCAATTGAGACCATCTCAGACCTATGCAACTCTGCCTACACATTTCCCAAAATGCTGAATCAAGACCCAATTTCAGGCCCATGGTCACACTGCTGCTCTCCAAGATGTCCAGTAGATAAACAACTGGCCCAACAAACCTTCTTCTTATGTGCAAAAGAAAATAAACATTAGGCATCTTGCAGGATAAACACAGCACTGCAAATTCTTCCTTCCCTATTTAGTGTACATCCAAAAAAATTGGATGCCCATCTACCCAGTCTCTTTATTACCTCATCTGATCTTCCATTAACTGCTAAATCAAATAATTTACCTATTCAAAAAGAATGAGTGGTATATCTTTCTCCCTCAGTACCTTGACTCCCCAACACTCACCTGATCATCCTAACAAAGAGCCAGGCTGAAACAGGTCTACCCAAATGATTGGGTCTATGTCAAAGCATCAGACAATCTCTTCCTTGAACTGCTTTTCATCGAGACCATAAGATTGAACAATTCATTCAGCAAGTGTTTATTTTGTTGAATACTATCTCATTGAAGTACAGTAGTTGGTCAGCACCGTAGACATTATGGCAACCCAGTGAACAAAAAAAAATAAACATAATAGACAACTCTCTAGAGTCAGTATACATACAATATAAGCTAAATTACTAAACTGTATAATACTACCCATGAAATCCAATTGTTAATTAGAAAAATAAGACTTACTCAATTTTGCACTACACAAAATTAAAATGGCACCTTAAACATGATACGCTACATATCCCAACACACACTATAGTGAAAATAAAATACCATTAATGATGCAAAATAGAGCGTGAGTAAACTATCCTATACTTTTAGAAGCAGGATGATAGCTGCTAGGAAAGATTGTACATCACAGTAGTCTCTATTTTCAAGCACTAGTTAGCTTTACATGGTGAACTATAATGCTTTCTATTTAACTTTAAAATAATGTTGTTATAACAACTTATTGTACAATAAATTGTATTCTTTACAGTTACAGTGGACACTCACAGCAGCACAACGAGAGTTAATGAACTTTAATATGTGTACACTTTGTTTGTAAAATATTCCTAACTAACAATGTAATTCCACAGTATGTATCACTCTGTTAGCAGCTAGATAACTAATGTACTTCGATGAGTTAGTATTCACCAGAATAAATGCTTGCTGAATGAATTGTTCGATCTTGTGGTCTCAGTGAATAGCAGGTTAAGGAAGATATCATTTGATACTTTGGCATAGACCCCCAAATGATCACAGAAGTTCAACATCCCTGAATCACCTGGCCATATACTGCACACGGCTGTCCCCAAACCAACAGACAGAGTAGGCTCAATTTTTGGGTAGCACTACTGGCCTTCCTTTACTGCCTTGATCTGTTTTTGACCTCTTCAATCAGATCAGTATTCCTGCACTCATAATGCATAATTCCCTGCATCTCAATTCACCCAAAAATTAATTCAGCTGAAATGCCCCTACATACATACAGACTGAAATGAATGCCTGCAACACATAATTGTGGTAGAAAACTGGAATATTGTAAAATCCCTTAACATGCACCCTAATAGAAGCCTCCTCTTTCTCTTCCTCACCTGTAGTCTCTGCCATTCTTTCAACATTTTCAAAATAATTCAGTCATTAGTGACATCCTTCACTCCTGAAAATGTTGCTGCTGTACTTAATGTTGCCAGTTGAACTATCATAATTTGAACATCCTCCCTCAATCTTCATCTAAAAAAGAAACATCTAGCCACAAGCTTCACCGAACATTGGTGATTTTCCCCAGCAACCTTAAAACAAATTCCTTAAAAGCCAACAAACTGCACTGTAAGACTATCTGGTGGACTTTACCCATGATTGCTGCAACAACTACCCAACTACATCTACTAAATCATTGAAATAATATCTGCAACTGAATCTTGACTCACCTGCACCAGCCTCCAAAAATTGTGGAACGGAAAACAGGATAAACTGTCAGTCAAAACACTGAAATGGCCTGTAATATGTTTAGCTGAAAAATATGTGTTCTCAAACAATGCAAAACAAACCTCTTTAACAATCCTTGCACCAGTCTAGACCATTGTTATATTTTTTGTCAAAACCTCCATGACTACCAAGTTGTCAGACTGATATACCACCTTGTTGTCACATTACTATCTCTGCCACACCACTGTAGCTGCCCAAATAAGAATAAGCTCTAGTAAGGTAATATCCTTCTTCAATCTTCAGGTCAATCTAAGTGCCACCTTTCAGAAAACCACCTGCCCTTGAAGAAAGCATCCATGGCCAAGACCCCAACTGCATCCATGTAAAGCTATATTTCCTTACAGAAATCTAAGTCCCCTTTCCAAAAAGACACACTGTCTAAATGATAGAGGAACTCCAGCCAAATGACTATATCCTCCTTAACCGGCTTTGTTACCCTCAACCAGTGATGTTTGCATCTAGACCCTAGCAGTATGTTTCCAAGGGACCTGGTAAAGCCTCTACCCATGCTGACAACCTAACATGGAAATTTAGTATACCTAACATCTTCATTACTTCCCTAAACCTCACGTTTCCTTTGCTGAACATACCTACAAACTTGTTCTTCAATTTGCCTACCTTCTCTGGTAGCAGCCAAAATACAACTGGTTCACCATTGACTTACAGGCATAAGAACTTTAGAATTTTAGTTAGGCCCTCTTGTTTAGCCTCTAGCAAGGGAACCCCTAATTCCTTGTACAGCTCTATGAATTGCCTCAGTCCTACCTCCATTGCTTCTTTCCTTTCTCTGAACAGCAGAAAGTCATCTAAGTAATACACCACTCTCAAGGACCCTGCCAGTGCCTGCCACAACAATGCAAGGTTGTGTTAAATTTCTCAAATGTGGCACAAGCCATAGTGCAAACCCTAAATATGGCCTTATCAAGGTAGAACTTGCTCTTTAAATACATGCCTAACATTAACTAGTATTGCTTCCAAACTGGGAGTAACCTAAATGCTGCCTCAAAGTCAAGCTTCACTAACTAGTGATCAATGCATGTTCAAATGAGTAATGCAGCTTCATCTAACAAAGCATACTGGACCCTGACAGCCTACTTATCAATGTAGCTGTTAACCAAACTACCTTCTAGAAAGGAGAGGTGAGGTATTAGACAAAACTTACCTGAAGTCTTCCTAGGAACTCTGAAGGAAGAGAAGAGGGGATTTGAAGTGGCCCAAAATCCTTCCTGCCTTCTCTTCCTTGTCCAACAATCCCTAGGCCACCTCCTCTTCTCCTTCCACTAATTGTAGGTTATTACACACCCTTGTGGACGCTTAACCCATGATTTAATTGCAAACCCAGGAGAAACCTCTGGTGAAGCTCCTGGACAGCCTTCTTGTCTGGGTAGTCTCATATGAGGCATGCCAAAACATTTGCCTTAATACAGGAAAGGTCTGGTTGGCCACACCACCTTGAAAGGGCAAAGTTGCTGTGATGTCTCAAAGCCTACCTCTAACCCTGCATATTTCATCCTCTACCTCTTCCAGTCTGATAATGTCTGTGGCTACAAGGGTAAGGCCTTCCTTGTGCCAAAACTTCACTGTCCTTTCCCTACTCCCTTAGAATGAATGCATGCATGCATGCCAGAACCTGCATACTGGCCAGCTGCTCTTCCTAGCATTAAGCACATAGTATGCCCTAACCTTACCACCCCATGCCTCATCTATATTCTTAGTCTGACCCACTGCTCAGTCCAGCATTATAACCAGCCATGTGTTTGAATGTCTACATTTCCATGTCAAAGACTTATCTACTGCTTTAAGTTTGGGAAAACACTAATTGACCACAAGCATGCAGTTCTCCCATAACAATCAGAAAATAGACCAAATGCTGCGATCCTTGCTTCCAAAATGACTGCCATCAAATAAACATTCCTCAAAACCTAGTTATCCTGAGTCCAAGCTGTGAATGTATCTATGCCCATCTTCCCTAAAACTACTAAAGCCATGGTCATATATTTGATATCAGTGCTTTTGCTTCCACAGTCCTCTGCATCCCATGTGTGTCAGGTAAGGCAAAAATGTCCACAAACTCACTACCACAAAATGTTATGTTTGATTACCTATGGAATATACAGTGTAATGAACATTGCTGTGTGCCTGGTCATAAATAAATAAATAAACTGAACCCCTGGGATGCTTGCTCCTACTGTTGACTTCTCCTATTCCTCAGGACCCCCTGGATGCAAGGATCACTAGCTACAAGAAATATAGTTATTCCCTATCATACACATGACCTCTTTGACCTGACCAAGATTGCCCACACCTGAATCGGCTTGGACTGCATCCACATCCTTCTCTGTGCAATACCTGTAGAAGACCCTACAGCCCAGCCCTATCCTGATATTCAGATTACATACAAAATTGAGTAAGACCTCATCTGACACCTGAGTAGAATTCTTACCTGGCACCAGGTGAGCTCCCACTGATGTTAAGATAACATCTCTGCTTACCACCCTCCTGGATCTCTTTCCATTTCCTCCAGAAATCTCAGTGGGTGGTTGTTCCTCTGTGTCTTTCCTTTTTTTGCCATCCTCACGCTAGTGCATCCTGAATTACCTCCTTGGATGGTTGTGGTTGGCTCTGATCCTTCTGAAAAAGCACTTCTGTCTGACCCACTATCACCTGCTGATTCTTGGTGAATTCCAAGATCTGTTCTATTCTGTAAAAGAAAAAAAAAGAAAATAAAAAATATCAGTTACTACCTGAAGCACACAAAGCAATTTCCCCCTACCTCCAACAGTTGCCACCCAGACAGTTGTTTCAGATCACTTCTCCCCTCAGTCCTTATCCCCTACTGTAACTGTTTATTACTCATTGACCAGTTACTGCCCCCTGCAGTACCAAAATCCCTCCCTTTATATCTAGCTACTGAGGCCCTACTGCATCAGTATACAGTGCTACACAGCACCTGCACAAAATGACACTAAACTCTATATCCCATAGTCATCTCCCACCACCTTCACAACCATAATGCTAGAGCTATCCATTAGAAATAAAAGCAGCCACACTACTATTATTCCACTGCTTTCACCTCCCCTCCTGTACAGGCAGCTTCACTAATGAATTCCTTCAAGATAACCTATCCTTTTCTCTCTATAGATCAGCTATTCTTCTGTATGCAACATACTTGTTAGCAACTCTATCCTTTCCCTACAATGGATAAAAATATTGCTCCTCCACAGTCAGTGTGTGCTTACTTGTCATTCCTAAAAGATGAAAAGAACACTTTATTTATTTTTTTCTCATTATTATATACTGTATATTATTAATATATTTTTAACATGTGAACATGTGTACCCATCACTGGTGTGAATCAATCATCGGCCCCAAAAACCTTGATGACCATAATTTCTCCCTTTTTTAATTTTTTATATGAACAGCTTTCTCTTTATATATTTATATATATATATATATATATATATATATATATATATATATATATATATATATATATATAGATATATAGATATTTTTAAATGAGAGCTATCTGGAAAGCTTTGCCATGTTGCCCTCACATTGTGACCCCGTGCATCTAATGATGTCATGCAACCATGATGCAGTTGTCTAACTCTCCTCCCACTTCCTTCCAAGGTCATTGAGGAAACCACACAGTGCTGCCATCATGACTACTACTTCCCATAGCAACAGAAAATTAATCATCCCTCTTGTGAACTTCCTAGCACTCCCACTGCATTCCATACACTCTGCAGGTTATGCAAACTTGCTGCTTTCATTTAACTGCTTAGCACAATCCACACTCTTAAGGATATGTATATAAGAGGACATGACAGATTGAAGCTAAAACCTCCAAACTTACCATAAGCAGAGAGAGAGAGACAAAGAGAAATGACCACTTGAGGTAAGTCCTTGCTGCCTAAAGAACTTAGGCAACTGATACAAAGCAGTAGACCACTATTAGCTAAGACCTCCAGATAACTTTAAAAGGGATGAGAAGAGATGAGGAATTGAATATACAGGCTGCCTGCTAAAATAACATTTCTCCCTATGCTTTTTATATGTCCAAAATCTATTAATTTATTATTGCTGTTAACCTTCTTATATTTTATTATGAATTGCTCTACATGTGTCACTGAGCCCAAATTTTATCTTACACTGCCCTTAACTGCTTGAATCCAAAGGACCTCCTGAGTCATTAAGTTACCAGCAGAAATTAAAGCATGCCCTTAACTCCCAAACTTTAATGCAGCAACGCCATTAAAACCATACCTATCCAACCATAAAACAGATGACCGACTTACCTTTCAGGCCAAGGCATAGTACTTCAAACTCACCTAAGTGCTGGTTGCTATGGGCACTGAAAGGCTCCATTGTGTTGAACACCCAGATTCAGTGCCAAAAAGGGTACTATAATCCTAACCTAGAATTAAATCCTGCTATCCAGTTTCCCTACCCATCATATGTACATGCTCCTCCACATGCAGGCTGAGTTTATCAATTTCCTAGCTCCACCATAACTTACACTCCCATCCTTCTCCTCTCAGATCATCCCAGACAACAACCAGTCATCGAGCCACCTTACAAAATCCATCCTCCTTTTCATATCACAGGGGTTCTGTGACAAATGTCTGCAAGCAAACTAAATTTCTGTTTAGAAATCTCATAAATAGTAAATGTTAATAAACCAGTTGCTTCTAATTTTTTTTTGTTTTAAGTGTTCCATTCTTCATTGCTTTGGATTATCTTGGCACTTCCCAGCTTTTCCATCTCTCCATTTCCCCTTAGTTCCTTTCAATCTACTGGATATGTGTTCTGTTTCAATGTTGACTGCTCAAGCTATTTTGCTGGAAAAAAGAAGGAATGGCATGACATTATGCTTATGCATATCCCGAAGGTGCCAGACAAAGGCAGTATAAAGACAATGTTGTCCCCCTTCCTCCATAGCTGACATTTCAGGTTTGAAGACCAAGATAATGTCACAGTTAAGTTCATAAGCAATCTGCTCTATGACAAGTCTCCAAATCATTCACTCACTTGCTGTGACAGGAATGTAGTTAAGTTAGTCTATGACTGCATCTTTTCTCTTCTAAGAAGATGTCTAACTTGATCAGCTTTTGTGGGAAATGAGGAAATAGGATGTCACACAAGCAAATAATGCTTTCTTTTTTAAATGTTAGTAAGGATCTATTTGGAAAGTTGCTTTCCACTTATATAAGCTGTAGCTTGGGCTCATCCTGCACCTGTATTTGTTTTTCTTATTTCAACATATGAGTTGATGCACTGACTGTCATTTTCCTTTACAAGAAGTATTACAACTTGTTTTCTTCAGTCTTTTGCATTAAAAACTCTTCGGACTTAAAGACGTTTGGCATTTGAAAGTTGCACTGCTTAGCAGATAAGAAGGGGGTCCTCTACTCTAGGAGTTTACAACTGAACTGCATCATACAAAGGACTACATTAACAGCTAATGTATTGATAAAATTGGTTATTCTCTCCAGGAGAGATTATTTGCTTTTGCTTAATAGCATTGCTTTATTGTATTTTTATATTATTTTGTGTCAGGACAAGCTTTGTTTCCTTTCCTCTGCTTAACTATTTCTTGCCAGTTTGCTCAGGGTTCTAGAGGGTTTGGGTCATAACATGTAAATGTGATTTTTTTATGGTGTGCAACAAAATGACTTATTACACTGTATCTTTTCAGTCACTAATTCCATTTGCTAGCCACATGGCAGTGTGAACACTGGCTGTGGGTGATGTTCAGTGCTGATGTGACACCCCAACCATGTGCACAAAATGGGATCTAAGGGCGGTTGATGCTGATGCCGTTGTTTGAATGCAGCCTAACTTGATGGCTTCCTCTGTAAACTTCTGAGTATTCAAAGGACTCACAGCCAAAGAAGGCATTAGTTTTACTTCTACTTATTGAACAGGAACTTGTTGTTATACGTTCAGGAACATGATGTTCAGTTTTTCATTTTGTTAGCCACTTTTAATTGTATTTTACTCCAGGTGATTGCCACCATAACCTGCTATTGGAGTACACCTGAGGAAAGTGTTAGAAGATGAGCCTTGGTGCTTATATAAGAGTGCATGGCTGTCCAAGTATGGAGATTGTTTTTATTTCTTTGATATTTGCCAATCTTTTCTGCAAAGTTAAACTAGTTTAAAGTGAATGACTTTTGGCCAAATCCTTGTGTATTACCAGAGTATTAGTTTCAAGTTGGAGCTGAAGGAAAAGATAGTATAAGGTCTTATGCAGACAGATAAGACATGAGAGCATTGAGATCAGTTGTTTTTTAAGGCATATAATATAACTGATTGTCAGACTTTGAGATGGGGGTTTTGGAGGAATGTTTATGGTAATGAATAATTTCTGTATTTTCGTTTCTGCTTTTCATTTCAATTTACTCATAATTGTGTGAGTTACCCTACAGAGGGTGGAATATAATATAGAGTCAAAGGTAGTTACTAGGCATTCAGTCCAGAAGACTATTGCGGAACCTAGCACAAGTTTTGCAGATATCCCAACATATTGTCTAGTTAAGTCACTTATACAAGGTGACACAGTAGGCAAATGGAGGCTGAGCAAATCACATACTGGACCACAAGGAGCACTTTGTTGACAACTGATATCATTAATCCTCTGCAATAACTGCCAGACAAACTGCAGCCTTCTCCGGGATTAGTAAGGTGCTTTTTCACAGTTTTTGTTCTTTCAGCTAAGAAGCTTCAGGGCATCTTTTCATCTGTCATTACTTCCCCCACAGAGACAAGAGTAAGGGTGCTTGGGACCATGCTGGTCTGTAGATCCTGTTGATTGCTTAAGTCATCCCCTCAGATCGTGTACTATTATAGTGGAGGGAGGAGTGGTGCATGCATGATATCATGCTTGCCTAGTCCTATGGTGAAGTGACATACTACTTGTATTGTATGCATGGTAGGCTTCTTGATGGAGGTTATACCCCTATGCCTGTTCAAGTTAAACCAATTCATTGAGCTAAATCACTACCTTCCCTCCAGGATGAGGGAGGCAGGGTTGGTCACTCACCACCATCCTCATCTGCCCAGTCCATCCTGCTTCCATGTCTCTGGTCAAACATGGATTATCCAAGTACGTAACTGGGCTGGACAAGTTTATCAGAGAGATTTTAATGTAGCACCTCATACTTCTTTACATGTAATGTTTGGGGTGGGTGAGCAATACATACGGTGTGAGAAATTATACTTGAATACTTACTTGGACAGATAATGAAGACATTATTGATATCTGCAGGGCTAGAAAGAATTTGAGGAGTGATTTACCAGGAGATCTTTCAAGACAATGTAGTGTGGTTGTTTGTTTACTGATCATGCCTATGGATGCTGATGAGGTAGGTAATACAGAGATACTGAAGAAGAGAATTTCAAACAACACTTCTGTTTTGGGGTATTTTGAGTGTTTGGAATTAGGGCTATGACTAGATGTTCTGCATTGCTGAATGGTTATGCAAAGATAGGGCTGTTTAACTTCACTCTATTATGGTCTAGGAAAGGTACAGACTTCCTAATGTGGATAGTACAGGGATTTGATGGGACTCCTTAATGGAGTCCTGGAAAAGGGTGATCATTACAGGGAGGGGATAGTGAATGGAGAAGAAAAGAGAGTCCAAGGCTCTTGAAAAGAAATTGAAAAGGAGTCAGAGAATGGTAAAGATAGATAACCACAGGGAGGAGTTGTTGACATTCAGCAGGTACGGATTTTTGAAGTTTGAGTTGCCTAGAATGAAACACGGGCATAGAGCAAATGCAGATCTAGGATAATGGGAGATTTTTGGGGTTAATTGGTAAGAAGTTACAAAACAGGGGGCATGGAAAGTATGAGGTATAATAACTTAAGAAATACAACTAATTCTTTAATGGGGAAGACAGTTTAGAACACAACAGTAGTGAAGAAATTCTGAGAGTATTTGTCAAATTTTGCAAAGGTCTATGTGCTCAAAGTTGATCAAAAAGAGATAAAACCCTGACTATGAGACAGATAGCTCAGGTCTGAGTAGTAGTTCAGGCAATTCATAAACTGGCCAGGGAGAGAAAGGAAAGATGAAACAAAAACCTCACCCTGGGTATAATGTAGGGCATCTTATGTAGAGAGTGTGAGGACTGAGTGGAACCCCTGGTGGAGAGCAGAGACTGTTCGTAGCAGATACCCATTGCACTTCATCCACAGGCATGCACAGTAGGAACAGTTAGGGCTTAAGAGAAAAAAAGGAGGTTGGTGATGACCACCCACTCTTCTCAACCCTCCCACTAAGGAGGAGTGAAGGCCGTTATTAAACTTCTTTATTTCTACAGTCCTTCATTGCTCATACTTTTTTTATTAAACTCCCTAGATGTCCTACCAATATAAAATGCAGGACAAAGTCCACACAGGGCAACATAAACTACAAACTTAGACTTACAGTTATATTCTTGTGATAATCTAATATTGTAATTGGTAGGACATCTAGTAATGAAAGAATATATGAGCACTTAAGGGCTGTAGAACTAAATGAGTCTAATAATGGTTTAGCTAAACGTATTATGCAAAAGCATAGTATAGAAATAAATAAGGTGAATTTAAGTTTTCTGTAATAGATCAGGTATTAAACTATAATGTAAGGTTAAAAGCAGAAGATGAATTAGACTGGAAAAATATTGTTGGCAGCCTAGCAGGTAAGGTTGAATGCTTGTAGTTCTCCTGGAATGAATGAAAGGGAGAACTACAAAGTGGTTTTAAAAAGGAAAGGGTTAATTCATTAAGTCTGATGAACTCATGTGATTTTATTAAAGGTATTTTATGTGTTTTTGAATGTACAATTTGGTCTGAAGAAGTTCCATGTACAGGACGAAAGCACTTAACTGTTGCATGATTTATTGTTTTATTCTTAAAATTAAACATTTTAATATATTAAACTGCTCATGGTTTTCATTTGATTGTTTTTATTGCAGTTTAGTTTATAGTAGTATACATTGTTTGTGAGGCTTTTTGAGTTGATTTTAGTGGGAGTGTATCAAGGCCACTATTTGCTCATTAAGGCCCAAGAAAAGTGCACTCAATATTGTCATTATTACTTTTGTCATAACTGAATTCTTGGTCAGGTCTATGTTGCTAGAGGTGTCATGAAGTCAACATTAGAGTTCCACGTGTGTATCAGTTTGTTTTCCAGTGGATTGCATGGTCTAATCATAGGCCATTGAAAGTCAAGTTAAACTTCTTCCAGGTATCATGGTACTTGGGCATTTGGTATAAAGTGGTAATTCTTCATTCTCAAAGAAAACCTAAAAGCAGTTATTTTGATTTATGGTTACCTAATGAGGTAGAAAGGAGCTCAAATTAAATTTAACACTTAGATGATGCCCATCTTGTTAGGACTTAAGTTTTTAGTATGATATCCCATTATCATCAACAAAGCCTTGATTAGGAATTGCCTTCTACTATGCTTCAGTAAAGAGTCTTGTGATTAAAGAAATACAGTAATTTGTCTGCATTTCCATTAATAAAATACATAAAAATGTCTCTGTCATGGAAATAGTTGCTAATAGTTGCCGGATGTCATTCCTTTCTTTTTCAACATTTTTTTCTGTTTCAAAAGCAGAACACTTCTCCACAAGCAGATTGCTATATGAGTAGTTATATCTTTGATAAAGTAATTACAAACAAGTGCCTTTTAGTTGGTGCTATCTTGGTGTGCTATACTGAAATGTACTTTGGTAGCATTTACATTGAATGCCATGGGATCACTGGCTCTGGATGAATCTTTGTAGTATTTCATCTAGATGGTGATGAAATCATTGGTACTTAAAGTATGCAGTCTGATTTCAGACTAAACAGTCCATTTCCAACATGACCTTATGTTCAGTGAACATGATATATGTAGTTCATTGTCTCAGTGGTGGTGACACTGGCCTCAGCAGAAGCTCTGATGTTGATATTGTTCTCACTCCCCTTGTTACTGAGATGTTTCCTAAGTCATCATTGTTAGTTCCTCAGTGGCATTTTTACAAGGTTGACAAAGCCTTTTAAGTTTCACATCAATAAAGAAATACAGGAGTGATAACCAGACAGTATGCTTGCATTCTGGTGTGATTTTATAACTGTGGAGAATGATGGATGCCTTCCATAACAATTGGACATGTGGCATACTGCATCCTGTGCTGAATCTCACCATTCCTATTTACTATTAAGGAGAGGCAGCTACTGAGTTACAGAAAACTCTCATCTGTCTACAAAGTTTGCTCTCTTGATGAATTATGGAACATCAGTTGCAAGGCCCTCAGCTGGATAGCAAAGCAAAGCTGAGCTCCAAGAAGAACTGAACCCTCACATAAAGTCACTGTTCAATCTCAGCCTTGCTACAGGATATGTACCCAAGGAATGGTGTACAGCAACAGTGGTCCCACTCCACAAAGGTGGTGCTACAATGTTCCCTGGAAACTATCGCCCTATAAGCCTGACTAGCCTGGTCTGCAAAGCTATGGAGCGTATCATCATGGAGCTCATAAACAAAGACATTGGCAACCTCCAAACACTGGATCCTACCCAATTCGGCTTTGTTAAGGGCAGATCTTGCCTCTTGAACCTGGTTGACTTCTTTGAAACAGTCACCAAGGCCATAGATGAAGGGAAGATAGTCCACACAGCCTACCTGGACCTCGCAAAACCTTCAACACAATACCCCACTCGGGCATCATAAATAAGCTCACCAGCTTAAATATCAACCCCTATGTCACAAGATGGGTTGCAAACTGGCTCAGGGATAGAACCCACATGGTCAAAATTGCAGGTGCCATCTCAGACTCTAAACCAGTTACAAGTGGCGTCCCACAGGGCTCAGTCCTGGGACCTCTCTTGTTGGGTATATATTTCTCTGAGGTACAGGCTAACATGGGAGGACTATGGTTGACCAAGTTCGCAGATGACTGCAAACTGGGTGCCATAATTGACTCACTGACTGACACAAGCATCCTCCAAAAGGGTCTCACAGAGACAGATAACTGGTGCCAGAGCCATGGCCTAAAGCTAAATGCCAAAAAGTGCATAGTCATCCCCTTTGTGAAAAACAAAGTGCCCACAAATTACCACATAGGTGTTAATCCATTAAGTATGGAAGAAGTAATTAGGGATTTGGGGACCCAAGTAGACAGCAATCTCTCCTTTGACAATCACGTTGACAAAGTGGTTAGAAAGACCTTCTATATAGCCCACCTTATCACGAAAGGGTTCACATCTAGATCAAGAGAGGTCATTGTGCCCCTCTACTCATCACTCATCTGGCCCATAATTGAATACAATGCCCCATTTGGGATGTACCTTACCCAACACCTGCAGCAACTGGAAAGACCCCAAAAGTACCTCACCAAGAGAATCAAGGGACTCAAACAGATGCCCTACGCAGTTAGGCTAAAGAAACTCCAGCTCTACTCAGTTGCTTACCGCCTACTCAGAGGCGATCTGTGCCTGACGTATAAAGCCATGTCCAAATCAGAATTAATGGACACGCTCCACCTCAGGAAATCCAAATCCCTTAGAGCCACATGCTCCAGGGACTTAAACCTCAGCACAGAAATAAATAGGACATGCTGGAGGGACAGATTCATATCCCAGAGGCTCCCCTCACTCTGGAACAAAATCCCAATCTATGTTAGGCAGAGCCCCTCAATGACCCTCTTCAAGAGAAATCTTGACGAGTGGATGGGAGATCGTAGGTTTATGCCTGGGATCTCTTCTGTGTCCCTACTAGACAGAGGCACAGTAAACTAACCTTAAAAGGGCTATCTTCTGTGACCTACTATACAGAAGCACAGTCAACTAATCTAAAAGGGTGGCGAAAGCCAAACACACTCTGGCTAGGCTTATAAATGCCCTAGGGCAGATAGCCTAGTATCAACCTATGAACCTATGAACCTATATTAAATTACTGACATGAGTAAAAGTCCCAAAAATTCATAAAAAAGGAGGGAAGTCATATAAAATAATATGTCCAGCATTAGTTGCATATTACCTCTAATTCAAGAGCTCGTGTAGTTCAAGTCCTAGTAAAGGCTGTGTGGGACTATAGGCTATATTGTGAAACATATGCTCATTCACTATATGATATCTATCACTTCTCTCTTCAAGTATTTATCAAATCTTGGTAAGCATCTGTGAAAGCATATACTGAAGTTACAAGATAATGCCTGTTTTGAATCAGAAATGCACAATCATCAGAAAGTTGGAAGGAGATGACATATACCTTGGCAACGCTGGCAAAACCCAGGTAAAATAGACTAAATATGTGTACATTTCTTGGATTATTCTAGCTCTTTGATGGACTTTAGTGACCTGTCTAGCAATGTACTACACAAACTGATAAGAAGTCCAGGTCTGTATGATGACCTTATTAGCTGAGACATTAGGATATAAATTTGTTTTTGAAAAGTCCAAACTAGAACTCCAAATCTGCTTGAACAAATTAAGGCAATAACAGGCTTTTATGTCTGCATAAAGCCCTCAAAAATGCAAAATCCTTCTCAGAAAAAGCAAATTATATAACAATATCAATCAACCATTTATATCTTCACTACAAAACAAATTGTCACCAGAGTATAAAGTCATTTAGTATGGGAAAACTGACATAGAAATACTCCAAATTCCAAAAAAAAAAATAATATCACTAAAAAGCCACCCAGCACTGGCACACATTCCAATTCATATACATTACTGAACTGGCATAAAATTAAAAAAAAAAAAAAACAGACTCACCCCCGGATTTACTAATCTTCCATGCAGGATTAGCTTAGTCCTGCATGGAAGCGACTCTTTAGAAGCAGGACAGCAGCGCGCCATGCATAGTAATGAGGTGTGCTGCCTGAGCTCCTAATAGCTCCTAAGACTGCAGGGGGTGTGTCTGAGAGCAGAGCTCCCAGAATATTCACGCCCCTGCAATGAAGAACAGCTGAAAGGGCTAGAAATGAGTGAGACCGCTCATAGGTGTCTGCATATCCCCACCAACAGTCCTCCATGTGTACAATAGCAACAGGACATAAAAATAAAAAGAAGAAACCCCTTTATTTTTTTAAAACTCCAATTATAGCTAACCGTAGGTGCGTGGGTGTGCCCAATGCTTAACTACGGTTAATGCAGCTTAAATGGCTGAAGAGGATAACAAGGAAGATATACGCAAATGAAGCAGCATAGCAATAGTGTAGTGGGCAGAGCATTCGCCTTATGAGCAAACATTCCTGGTTCGAGTCCCACTGCAGCGCATTCCATTTTCCCTGGCAAAGCACACTATGCCCAATATTTTTGTTTCATAACCCACTAAATAACATATATTTATGAACTGGAGTACTGTAGTAAATGCACATGTGAGATGTCAGTGTCATAATGAATAAAGCACTAGTAAGTAGGTATAAGCACCAATAAGCAGTAGTAAGCATATATAAGCACTAGTAAGCGGATTTAAGCCCACTTGTGCGGGGGTAAGCAATGCGCACACAGGTTAAGCAATATTGAAGCTAACTTTCTGTAAGCATATGTAACCGGAGGTTAGCATTGCTTACCCTCACGCAAACCCACGCAAACCCACTTACAAATGCTTAAAAGTGCCTTAATCACTCTGTATCCAATGGCCCTTGTTCTGCCCATCAACAAAATAAACAGCTTTTTAGGTCTTAAACCCAGGACCCTATACACTATAGACACAGAACCTGTGAAAGGAATCAGTATACAGACATATGTTCCATAACCCACTACATAACATAAATATGTGAACTGGAGTACAGCAGTAAGCCCAGAAGTCAGGTGTAATTATAATATAGTGTTGACGTCCCCAATAAAACACAAGGACCTCATACAGTGTACATACACATGAATCATGGATACCAGGCATATATATAAGATGTAATGAATAATAAATCAATGCTAAAAAGGAAATATAATGCAAAGTCAAATGCAAGCAACACTAAGCATTGCACAGGCCAGCTTAGGAGGGGTAAGCAATGTGTAGGGCAGCTAACTCAATGTGCCCAGTGTCATATCCCTTTAAACAATGCCAACCATGGGTAAGCAGGTTTGCCCATAGCTTAGTCTTTTCAAAACCGGCCATTCATGAAAAAGTGCAGAAAATCAGCCCTACTTAAACCCAAGAGGTGGGAATACATCTCATAACTGGTTGTAGCTTCCCTTGCAGGCACTATGTCAAGAAGGGGAGAGGGTGTGCACTTTTGGAGTCCAGAGTCATGGCAGTACTCCTTGTCAAAGACCATGAACAGAGACTGCTGCAGGGTCAGTACCAGGGGTCCCAATATAAGGCAGATGCCTGGGACCATCTCACCCGTGACCTCACCAGTGCCACTGGCATACCCCAAACTGGTGAGCAGGTCAGGCATCACTATGCCGACCTGAAGCAGCGTAAGGGGGACCTCTTGGACTAGTGGATCCAAGAGGCTAGAACAGCAGGGGATGTTCCAGCTGTGTATAAGTATCAGTCCACTACATCATCCTCTTTCGGCTTTTCCCATTAGGGGTCGCCACAGCGGATCATCTCTTTCCATTTCTTCCTATCCTCTGCATCTTGCTCTGTCACACCAACCGCCTGCATGTCCTCTCTCACCACGTCCATAAACCTTATCTTAGCCCTTCCTCTTCTCCTCTTACCTGGCAGCTCCATCCTTAGCATCTTTTTCCCAAAATACCCATCATCCCTCCTCAGCACATGTCCAAACCAACGCAATCTCATCTCTCTTGCTTTGTCTCCAAACTGTCCAATATGAGCTGACCCTCTAATATACTGATTCCTAATCCTATCCAGCCTAGTCACACTGAGTGCAAATCTTAACATCTTTAAATCTGCCACATCCAGCTCGGACTCCTGCCTTTTTGTCAATGCCACTGTCTCCAACCCATATAACATAGCTGGTCTCACTACCCTCTTGTAGACCTTCCCTTTCACTCTTACTGGTACCCGTCTGTCACAAATCACTCCTGACACTCTTCTCCACCCATTTCACCCTACCTGTACTCTCTTCTTCATCTCTCTTCCACATTCACCATTACTCTGAACTGTTGATCCCAAGTACTTAAACTCGTCCACCTTTACCAACTCTACTCCCTGCATCCTCACCCTTCCTCTACCCTCCCTCTCATTTACACACATATATTCTGTCTTAGCCCTGCTGACCTTCATTCCTCTGCTCTCTAGAGCATATCTCCACCTCTCCAGAGTCTCCTCAACCTGATTCCTACTATCACTACGGATCACAATGTCATCTGCAAACATCATAGTCCACGGGGCCTCCTGTCTGATCTCATCTGTCAACCTGTCCATCACCACTGCAAATAAGAAAGGACTCAGAGCTGATCCTTGATGTAATCCCACCTCCACCTTAAATGGATCTATCACTCCCACTGCAGTCCTCACCACTGTCCACTATGTGTTTAATAATTGCCAGCTCATGTATATCATGAATAGATATGGCTAAATATTCCTCTTATGTCCTCCACAGCTGCAATTGAGTGGGCCATGAACTAGGAGGCCCATGGCAGTCATCTGGAGAGGTTGCGATGTGAGGCAGGTCAGTACTACTCTTGCATGTACTGTCATAGGAAATAAATCTAAAAGTAATAGTAAATTAATTGCCTGTATAAAACCTGTATTGTTTAAGGCAAGTACTGCGTACACTGGAGAATGTGGCAGGAAAAGACTCATATAGTATGTACGTAAATAAAAGCGTAATAGCCTGACAATAAAGGTCTACCTGATGCACGGCATGCCTATACTCTGGTATCATATGGCAATGTAGATTTGCATTCACTTAATAGTACTGTTGTAATAAGCACTGTTACCCACACCATGCACCATAAATAGAATTTGTAGGAATGCCTGTATATGACTGGTGTAATCTCCAGAGCCCATTTAGTACAACTGAGAAACGCATAGAAAGAAAACAGGGAAAATTCAGACAAAACCCAAATAGCACATGCAACTGAGATGTGAACTGTTGCTTTTGAGTACACACAGCCATGGTTCGAATCCTGCCAGTGGTAGTAGTCTGCATACAGAATCATACCCTACAACTGTTCAGATATGTCCAGAATGTCCAGTAAAGTGGCCCATATCTGTTGACTGTCAACCTTGTCCCCCTGGGAAATCAGTGGGATGATCCCAGACGTATAGGCAGCAAACAGGGAATACAACTGATTGACATACATCTATGAGAACAAAGCTGGCACACTAGCAACTCCCCAAAACCTTATGAGACTAAGAAGCCACGTATGTCCCAGTTACACCTGCATCTTGTTAAGCAGTGGCCAGAGTCTGTACAGTAACAGAGTGAGATGTATGTGCATAATAGTAATGTGGAATCTGGTACTGTGTGTGGCAACAATCAGGTAGTGCTAACAAACATTTCTCCCACAGGTCTGTCAGATACCAACAGTGTGCCCAGAAATACAAGAATGATACCCTGAACTGGTACTGTTTACACTGATATTGTATGCCATTGTGAGTGATGCAGTTGCTCTGACTAATGAGGTATTACGCATCACTGTCGCCCACACTGTCCTACAAAATATAATTGTCTAGGAATTCTGTATAAGAGTGTTGTAATACAAGGTCAGAATGCAAAAGCACAGGAGAATTATAGAATAGAAAGCAGATAGGAGATATACAGCAATATCTATATAGCACACACAACTCTGATGGACAATGTTTAAGTTGTAGCAGACACAGCCATGGTCTGAATCCTGGGAGTGGAAGAAGGCTGCATACAGAATCATACCCCACAACTGTACAGATGAGACCAGAATGTCCAGTATATGGGCCCATATCTGCTGCATGTCCCTCTGTCCCCCTGGTAAGTCTATGAGATGATCCCAGATGTTTATCCAGCAAACAGGGAATACAAGTGATTGTCCAACATCAGTCTCAACAAACCTGTCACTGTAGCACCTCCCAAAACTGTTAGGAGAGTAATAAGCCAAGTATGTCCTATCTACACCCCCATGTTGTCAAGCTGTGACCAGATTGTGTACAGTCACAGAGTGAGATGTATGTGCATAATACTAATGCATAATCTGGAACTTTGTGTGGCAACATTCAGGTAGTGCTAACAAACATTGCTCCTATAGGTACGTCGGATACGAACACTGTGCTGAGAAATAAAAAACATTATACCCTGTACTGGTACTGTTTACTCTGGTATTGTAGGGAATTGTGAGTTTCTCTGAATAATAAAGTATCACTGATCACTGTCACCCACACTGTGCTACATAATATAACTGTGTATGAAAGCATGTATATGTGTGTGTGTCAAGTCACTAAAGGTTGGAGAGGGCAATATTCTAGATATGTCCTGGTACATCTGCATGTAGTCAACACATGGCCAGAGTCTGTGCAAAAGGAGTTGGATAGCCATGTGCACAACATCAACCCAGAATCTGGGAGTATGTGTAGAAACAGTTAGTTAGTGTTAACATACATTCCCTCCACAGATATACCAGGTAAGAGGTGTATACTGCAGGTAAAATCAGCACATGTATAATGATAACAACAGCCATATCACTGTCCAAGCTAAGGCTATAGGGTAGTGTAGTAAGACTTGTAAGGTACAGATAACAGCACTGACTAGGAAAGTAATGTGGACTACAGGAATATACTAGTTGTTAATTGACATCTTTCTCTCACCCGCACCATATCTCAAACAATAAAAAAAATACCCATCCCAACTGGTATGTAATGACTCCAATGTTATGATAATGTCCTGTTGTTTGATAAATATTTTAATTGTTCCCATGCATGTGCTATATTGAATTATTCCACCACTGGTGTCGTGGTGTTATCAATGTACCTGCATGCTATTCTTATTACCACTGTGGTCCCATATATGCATGTGTTCTGTTTGCTATGCAACTGTTCCATATCTGGTGTCTGGGTTAATGGGAATATCTATGCATGCTGTTATACCTAATCCTGGAATGTGTTGACTATTACTAACCCACATATGATGATAAAATCTAAACACTATAGCATGTTTTGGAAGGCCAGTCTCACTGGACCCACCTGTCCCACCTCAGCTGGCCGTGGCACCGGGCACCAGCATGTCTGGGGGCTCAACCCGGGACCTCCCTGTCTGTTGGTCCTGCACTACCTTTGGGTGGAACAGCCTCAGGGGATGGAGCTTGCTCCCCCTGGGAGCGGGTGGAGCCAGGAACCTGTCACCCATTGCCAGGTCCGGGTTGTGGTGAGTAGTGAGCTCAACCAGCAGTTTGGTGATCTGCTACACCAGCTTGAGGTCCGTGTGTCACAACTAGATGGTCAGGCTGGCCCTGTGATGCAGCCTCCAGCACAGCCTCCTTCGGGGCTGTAAAGGTGCAGTGGTGACTACCCATGGGTGGGGACATCAGTCACACTGTTTCCACTAGGGGGCTCATGGGCTTCCGATTTCCAAACACCCCTCCCCATCAAGGTGTCTACCCCCCACATGTGTCACATACCACTCCTGTATGTATCTTGTTTGTCTTGTCTGTTAACCTACCCAACCTACCTCCCCAAATATACCTACTATCCCTCCCCAACATCTCACTCTAACTGGAAAAAAAAAGTGCAATCTGTTTCCAAAAAAAAAAAATCTCGCCCCATACATAGCTGTCCATTTCGCACGTGTCCACTGGACACATGTAATCTGGTCTAATTAGCATCACAACTTATTATTGTTGTCCTCACCCCCTCCCAGGGGTTTGAGTGTCCAAATTTACCTCCAAAGTCAGTGTATATGCACAGCTGTTGCTGTAGAAGAAATGGGCAGCCACGGCCATTCCCCACACCCTTCCTGCACATCCTTAGCTACTTTCCTTATGGTCTTTCCCTCTTTGTGCCCCTTTTTCACCACTTTCCTATCAACCCTTTTTTCTTTTCTTTTAAAGAAATTAGGGTGGGGGTAAGTGTGAGTAAGCACTTTTAAGCAGCAGTAAGCAGGTTTAAGCCTGTTTGTGCGGGGGTAAGCAATGCCAACACTGGTTAAGCAATCTAGAAACTAACTGAGTCTAAGAAAATGTAACCGGAAGTTAGCATTGCTTACATCTGCGCAAACCCGCACAAACCTGCCTACAACTGCTTAAAAGTGCCTTAATCACTCTGTATCCAATGGCCCTTGTTCTGTCCAGCAACAAAATAAACAGCCTCTACAAGGCTTGAGCCCAGGACGCTGCACACCACAGCCGAAGTGATTTACCACTAAGCCATGTCAGCTATAAATATCCCTGACGTTTTCACAAACATATCATCCAGCCCAGTCATTCAACAGTACAGGGAATGTATTCCAACATGTAGATGTAAGTTTGTGTATATATATTAATATTTAAACAGATACAACATATCTATATATGTAGATATATATATATATATATATATATATATATATATATATATGTGTGTGTGTGTGTGTGTGTGTGTGTGTGTGTATAGAAATATATATATATATATATATATATATATATATATATATATATATATATATATATATATATACATATATATATATATAAACATATATACATACAAATGCATATATCTATAGATATATATGTCTACATCTATATGTCTAAATATATACAGCAAGTTATATATATGTAAGTATACATATATATATATATATATATATATATATATATATATATATATATGTATACATATATAGGTATATACGGACTATATATACATATATATATATATATATATATATATATATAAACATATATATATATACATATATATATATATATATATATATATATATATACAGCAAGTTAAATATATGTAAGCAGATATATATATATATATATCTATATAGGTATATACGGACATACATCTGTAGATAACAATGGGAATATAACAAAAACATATATGTCCACATGCACTGTTAATGGGGTTCAGAGGCCCCAGACAACATATGTTTTGTATGAATAGGTATACCCCCCCCCCCACAGCCAAACACGTCTGCCCTGCAATACACTACCAACTGTTGCAGATCCCATAACCAGGACCTGATACTACATGGGTGCAAGATGTTAACAGTACTCCATCCCACCTGTATGATGTCAGGCTGGTATCAGTAACATATCATGCAGTACAGTCTGGCTCCCATAGGGAATGTAGAATGTGGAAGCTATCAACATCCCTAGGATACAAATACACAGACACATATATTCAGATACAGATATACATATATATATATATATATATATATATATATATATATATATATATATATATGTAACTGCACATACAGATGCAGAGATATGTATAGTAAGATACATATGTAGAAGGTGCACACAATATGGAACAGTCACTATGCCTACAGTTAACACCTTAACAACTGGACACTGTACGAGCCACCCATACAAATGACAATCACTGCCTGCAACATATACCCACAGAGAGGTCCAAGGATATAACACCACACACAGGTTTGCATTAATGGGAAAGCTTTATTTGTGTACTATAACAGTTGTATATGCCATGTCATATAGCTGTTTAGACACTGACATCCATATAAACAGAGCAATGCAACTGTGAAACAGTTATACTAATACAGTAATCTGGAAAGGCTGACAGATGTTGCTGTCCTGGCCGAGGCCTTCAAGTAGTACAATAGCAAAGGCAGACTGGGCCGCATGATACCAAACAATCAACAGTAAGTAATGCAGATGTATAGTTCAGCAGCCTCTATCTACACTCTGTACACAATTCCTAGAGGGTAAAGACCTCAGTTGACACAATGGGATGAAACTGACACCATCACAAGCATACTGACAATCAGAACAGGCTGTATGCCAGGAGGCAGTAGGCCTGCATTTACCCAATTTATTTAATTAATTTAATGTTAGGTGAATTGTATGGTAATGTACATCCAGATACCTTAAGGCAGCTTACCCCTGATACCCCCACATGTTGCAGCAGCCTAGGTTAGTTATGGTCCTCCACCCTAGACTCAATAATACAGGGTCATATACCACTGTTACACACACACTGGCCTCTGGAGTGCATAAGGGCACACATGTATTGTGTAGGTAAAGCCCACACATATATGGCCCCAGCCCCATTGTATGTGTGGGGGATACAACAGCAGTGGACTGATGGCAGGAATGGCAGCATGACATACTCACAGTCCACTACAGAACAAACCTTGACAGCATGTCATATGTGCAAAGCCTGGTATGCAGGTGGAGGACAGAGGCTGGAACACAGGCCCATATGTGGAAAACTGTTGTCATACACTAAGCAAGTCACTGGTGTTACAGGATAGTCTCCAACATACCCTTAGTCAGGGATTTGAAGTTAGAAACATAAATGGATGTAGCCATGTACTGATAGCACTCAACACACACACACTGCCAGTGAAATATCTGACACAAGACCTGTGTGGTGGAAAGACACAACATAACAGGCACACCTCTGGCCATCAAGAGGATAGCCCCACATTTGAGAGCTATGCAGCCAGACTGGCATTCCAAGGTAAACTAGTATGTACACACAAACCCTGTAACACCAATACAATGCAATGCATACCACAACTTAACTCACACTCTGTCTGTAGTTCTGGAACCTCCTTCCAATATGTAGCTGGCCTGAGTGTGCAGGTTCTCCTGTAAGAGGTATTGCTATCTGCTGTCTGTAACACTGATGCCCACACACAGGAATTATGTCTATCACACAGGAAAGGTAAAGGGACAATGCCCACATGATGTAGGGATTTATAGTAGGTGGTTGCCATGACAATGGTAATTGGAAGTACTACACAGCAAGCTGCATGCAGGTAGCAAGTGAAAGACACTGATTGGTGCAGAGGCCATCACCTGATCATGTGTATCACCTACTAAAGCCATGCTGCAATCTATTCAAAACAACTCAATCCATTTACTGGAGAGAGACCGAGCGAGAGAGAAAGAAAAAAAAAAGTCTAAGGCAAAGGCAAAGTAAAAGCCAAAGGAAAAAAAACTATTATAACATCCAGCAAACCATCCAGAACTGACATCATTCCTACAACAGGTATGTGAAGTATGTATGCATGTAACTGAATGTAGTACCTGATCCATAATAATGGGATAGATGATGTGGAATGATTTATATGTGCCATCAGGTGTTGTAATGATGTTCAACTGAACAACTGCTATGGCCAATAGTGTCTGTCCCTGTGGGTAGTGGGCCATAGTGTTATGAATGGGAAGTATGTATATTACCTGGCTAATAGCTGGTGGTGGAAGTAATGCCATTATGATGGAAAAATGGGACCCACAGCCCACCCCTTGCAGGATAATCAGGTTAATCTGTAATGTAGCATGCAGGAATGCCATAGGTGTGTAATAGGGTTACCTGCAATCTGGTCCTACATATACCCCCCTAATGTCAGGCTGTGTCCATATGTGGCACCTGTCTGTGTTGTAGCAAGGCAGAGCAGTGCAGCTGTGCAGGAAGGTGTTGTGAGATTGTGGATCTGATGTCTGAATGTACCCCACATATAGGTATGCATATGTGTACATTTGTACATATATATAATATATAAAGATATATACACATACATACATATATATATATATATATATATATATATATATATATATATACATATATATCAACATGCATGTCTACAAATATACAGATACCCATGTGTAGACATATATATGAGCATATATATATATATATATATATATATATATATATATCACATATATTTACACATATACAGATATATAGAAATGTGCACATGTCTACATATATACAAACACACACACAAACATATATGTATGTAAATACATGTCCCCTATATTACTACCACAGTGATGCATGCTATGTGTGAGGTAACAGCACACATAGCAATACACACAGATATCTACAGCTGGCAGGGTGTGCAACATGGATGGGTATGTCACATGTTAACACCTTGTTGAGGCCACATTGTCCTTGTCTGTGAAGTATGGAATGGGAATATGGGGAAGTATGGCAGTTATAATTGTGGAGGTGGTCAGGGTTGGTAGATATTGAGGACAGCCTACAGGGCTGGTATGTGACACATGTGGTGGGTAAAGACCCTGGATGGTGTGTGTGGTCTGTGACGTGGCCACCCCATAGGCACCAATATGGGCAGAATGGGAACAAGCCTCCCACCCACTGCTACTCACAACAGCAGTCCAGGTCCTGAAGGTGTCTGGCCTGGAGGCTGAGCAGGAGGAGCATGGTGGCCCTGTGAATGTGTATTGGGTGCCTGAGAGTGATGTAGCACATCCCACATATGTTTGTGGAGCCTGTTATGGAACAGACCCTGGACCTGACCTCAGGGGACAGGAACATGTCTGTGTGTGCCACCAGGAGGGCCAACATCCACTGGGTTGGTTCCACCTGATGGTATTGCTGGACCAGTACATGAGGAGGCTCCAGGTTGGGACACACATGTGATGTGGCCTGGTAACATGGGCAGATGGGTTTGGAGAGGTGGTTCTGTGGCCAATAGTACATATACATGTTATTGTGTCACTGTTATAGAACATATGTTGGTAGTAATAGTCTACACAATACCAGAATATGTCCAACAGCATGCATATATATCCCCAATAACACAGAATTTCAGATGTGCAGCAATTAAAAAGCAGCCATACCACAGGCATATATGGAACCATAGTGGCCCTCACAATGGCATACATGTGAATAGTATGTAACAGGCCAGCAATGATAGTGTCCACACAAGGAACATGGTTACAATCACATAGCAGAAAGTGTTGTACAATACAATATCTGTCCCCCTTGTAGGTAAGCTGTAGCCATACCTAATGAATTGCGTGTACAGTATGTTCCAGCTGATATGGTGGGGGGGTGACAGAGACGTGTAGTATGAACTCTGGTAACCTTGGTGTATGAGTTGCTCAGGCCTGTTTCCATCTTTATGTCTTTCAGCCAAGATGTCACATGCACGTTTGCCTACTTATTTGGCAGTTGAAACTGAAGTGCTCTTCACATACCTAATCCAGCAATACCCAGTGCTGTTAGGCAGGGATGCCCATGACTAGCAGGAGTTGTCCACCCTGTGGAACTACCCAGTCCACAGAATCAATGTTGTCGGACTGCACAAACTGCAGTTATTAGCAGGTCCAGCATCATTGTACTGACCTGCTTCACAATGCCTGTCTGCATGCTGTTGCAGTCCGGGGGATCATCTCACCAGGGGGGCATGCTATCCATCGCCCCCTGACACGTGTGGAGGAGCTCCTGGCCAGCCTCGTGGCATCTGCCCATCTGGCCAGACACCAACTGGCGGACACCTTTGTGGAAGTGGGTGTCACCCACACACCGACTGAGGAGAGTGCAGGTAAGTGCATAGGGCACATCAGTAGACCACTGTTGCATATACATCCACATCAGTACAGGTAGATCATGCATATCTGACATGTCATAGATATATTGTGTTGCTACATAGTAGTGATATACAGATGTCCAGATGTGGTAGTATTGTGGAAATGTACTGTTGATGTATTGTATTACTGCACCCACCCTGTAGCACTGTCACAGGTGTGGCCACTGACATTGCATCTCTCACCCTGTTATGTAGGCCCCTCCGGGAAACCACCAAGGCAGCAGCCTGTAGCTGGTGAGTATGGTTTATGTAGATGCTTGCCAACACAATGGGCACATAATGGCGATGGTATATTCCATGCACACTTCTAACACACCTACCCAAAATGCATGCTGTACATGTGCATGTATTGTTGCTGTGAAATGCACGGCATCACAGGGGTAACCATGATGGGGTATTGGAAGGGTACCTCAGACATCTGCATGATAACTAACTTCCTGTCATTGCGGAATGTATCCACAGGTAGTAACATAATGGTGGGAGACATGGCCTACAGTAGGAACATGTTTAGAACAACACCCACATACAGTGCAACACCAGTGTATATACCTGTAGGACAATGGCAACTGCTGCAGAGATACATTATGGCATATGACATTACAGTAGTCCACATTATCAGCTGGGACTAGGCTGTAACATGTGGTTTTCAGTGTATAAGACAATGCAAAGTGACACACATGTGTAGGGCATACTTGTCATGCATCTGCAAAAAGGCTAAAGGAGGAGGGGTGTCAGCATGACACACTAGTGTACTGCAGCAGGGATCCTAAGGATGCTAAGAATGGCATTATCTGCACATAGTCAGGTTCAGGACCTGTGGCAGACATAACCCTACCCCTACAGCAATAGTGATGGCAGTGTGTGAACACCCAGGGATGTGCACATGAGTAGACCTTGCAATCATGCAGAGTAGAGGGACATGTGTAAGGCAGACTGAAATACACTGGCAATTGCAGATGGCCCACGCTGGTATACCCCTGCCAGGAGTTGTGACTGCTGTAGTACACACAACAAAACGTGCATCAAACCATCATAGCATACATATGCCCACACAGAGTGTATGCATCATGGTCAGCACCAACACGCCTAACACATTCCATAGACACTGCATGTGAAAGTACAGGACATATGTCACATATCGGCCACATGTACTGTTAAGATATGCAGTGATGTGGTCCCAATGCAGATCACAGATGGGTGCGTCATATCAGGAAGGGTGTGTACACCCCCCCCATAGCCATGGTATGCTCCGATGGTTGTCAGTGTAAGAGTTCTGGATTGGTCATACATGGTCTGCTGATGTTGAGAGCTGTAAATTAGGCATGAGGCATTCACCAATGACAACTATCATCCCAGATATTGTTGAAAAACATAGGGGATGTGAGCATTAAAGCTGACATAACTGACACCGTACTACACATTCTGCAATGGGTTGTACACCTGTGAGTTGTGGAGCACAGTACATGGCAGGGTGCAGAACAGGTGCAGAGCTATAATGTGTACATGGGTGCAGTGGTATCCAGGAGAAGGGGCATCACCTAGTGACACAGCACATGCATCACACACATGTATACTGTTGCTAGCATAAATTGACTATAGCTGAACTGCATGCTGTTCTGTACCATATGTTCTGCATGTTGACAGATGAGTAATAGGAGGACTGTGTGTACTATCATTGTGCAACCTCACCTGTGTGTGTGTGTGTGTGTGTGTGTGTGTGTGTGTGTGTGTGTGCACGCGCGCATCCTGGTGTTTAGTTAGTTTGTCTGCAGGGTCACTCTGGTGAAGTGGAGGGAGGTTGATGCATGTAGGATGCGTGTGTGCATGTGTGTGTTTGTGTGGGTGGCCATGTATGTACATGTGAAATTGTAGGGTGTTCATACAACTGTACCTCCCTTTGGGACCATGCAGTACATGGACATGGACTGCCACATTACACACCAGGAATACCTGTCATGTGTGTAATCACAGGACAGCTGATAAATTAATATGGTCTGTAGCATGGAACAGGCATCAAGAGGGAAGGTAGACACCAGGTACACCCTTAATGTTGCATTCATTAGGGAGGCCACCTACAACCCACGTATGTACAGATGCATTGGGGAAGTACTAGTCAACACCAGGGAGTGTCTCCATATATTACAGTTGTCACATGATAGGCTGAATGAGCAGCATATCTGGCATGACTCAGCATTACATACACATGCCACACCAATGTATGATATTATGTATAGACCATAGTAGCCCAGACATATAGAGGCCATGCTCATGATGTCCAAACACACATAGGGTGCATACCGAATGACAGCAGTGAGGCCATGTAAAACCACTACATACAGGTCAGGCAGGTAATGTAGTAACAGGTCTTGTGGTGTGTCCGCTTGTGTAGGCATTTAGAGGACTGATATGTTAAGGAGTTGTATCAATGTGTGTATGTCAACAAGTGTGATGCAGGATGGGGTACCACATGGACATATAAGTGGGACTGTCTGTACAGCCATGGACAGATAGGTATTACAGACATGTGTGTGTGTGTGTGTGTGTGTGTGTGTGTGTGTGTGTGTGTGTGTGTGTGTGTGTGTGTGTACTGTTAGGCAATGCTGTACAGGTTTTAAAGTGCATTTATTGTTTTCTCTCACAGGTGTCGAGGTGTGTCAGGGTCCTTTCTGCACGCATTCTGATGTTGGTGTCCATACAGACACCAAAGATGATGATAGTACTGTTGAGCCACAGGTGGAGTTGTCAGGAGCCGACACTGCGCCAACATTTGACATCCCCCTTTTAGCTACCCAACCCTGCACACAGTTTCAGTGTCTACACATACCCCATCACCAGTGGCCATAGAACAGGGACAGCTGGTGTTTAGTGGCTGTGCATAGGGAAGTGTGATAACCATGCCTACTGTGTCTGGTCGCAGCAGGCATAGCCGGATGTCCTGGAGGGCATCACATAGGCGGATGTCCCAGGATGCTCATGGTAGGGCCACTGGACATCATGTTCCTGGCATAGGAAACATAGCTGGTACCAGCAGGCCCATGTTTCAGGCTGTCATGGTGGTGCAAGCATGTATGGAATGTTACACCAGACAGGGCCTGAGGCTGCAGAGGACTGCCTCACATCTGTTAGCGACAACCTCTGTGAACTGTTGGGTGCCATCTGTGCTTATACCAAGCTCACGGATAGATGGCATGGTGAGATGATGGCCCTCATCAGCTGTGGGGTGTCGGTGCTTCAATGTGTGTTGGGGATGGGGCGACACCCACGTGGATGTGGGCCAGCAACACCAACAGCTGGCAGTCAATGTGGATGTGCTAGGACATGAAGGGGCTCCCCTAGTGGCAGTAGCAGCCCTGGCAGTGCAGGGATCTACTGTCCACACCACCGCAGGCCATGTGCACATGGTCCAGGCCAGTCCCAGGAGGGACCTGGTACCAGTAGACATTTGTCATCAGCAGGTGAGAGTAGCACATCGAAGCCTGTACCTGGATGTTCCCATGGAACCCCTGGCAGGCACAGTCCATGTGTCTGTAGCCAGAGGAATGAACTGCGCACCATGAATGCAGGGACAGGCTGATATGGTTCTGATGCACACGGTGACTGTACTACAATGTATCACAGTACTACAGTGAAACATGTTGCAAGGAGTAAAGTGTTTTGCATACATGGCAGGTAGTGTAGCCATCCAGCAATGATGCATTATAGATGTTAGTAACACTGGTTGATTGCAGTCCCTATAATGTTATCCATTTGTATTGTAGGTGTACATGTGTCAGCACAAACATGGTCTGCAGTCATATTCCATAATGAGTTATTTCACTGTGGTGACACCATGGCAGTGACATATCTGGGGTACAGTTGAACACATGTCACATGTTAGTAAAATGGTTATTGCCTGTGCCACATGGACAGGTGACCTGCTTAGGCATGTATACCCTACAACCTGATGTAGACCTATCCACATACACGCACACTGCTACTTGGCAACACTGGGACTAGACCTCTACTTAGCTATGTAGTGACACCGAAGTGTGTGGCTTACGTTGCACACACCACACAGCATTTAGGGTGAAGTGTGTCCCAGGTTACATGTTACATGCAGAACATCCCCAGACATGTAGAGTATGCTAATGGGGGGTATAATGGGTGCATTTGGACAATATGTAGTGTGACATGCTGTCATATACGCATTAACAGACGCATAACAGCCAGACACACATCTGAGATACCAGGGCCTATCGCTCCTAACTAACTTGATCATGTGTCCAATGTGTTACAGGTAGGTTGCACACATCACATGCATAACTGGCTTGGATTGTGGTAACAGTTGCCTGTATGGTTGATGGCAACAGTGTTAACCATAATGTGGTACATGGGACATATAACGGGTGTACCTTGGTATAATGACAGTGTACACAGCACCCACATCCCCAGTGGATATTGTACTCCCTGAAACCTATGATGACACTCTGCCATACCCACCATCACACATTGGCCATGACTGCGATACAACCCATAGTATACCCTAACAGTGGTACTACAGGGATATGCATCTCATGCACATGCCACATGTGTAGTAGGTTATTGCATTGTCATGCCTCACCTATGGGAAGCAACAACACTATCTGTACTACTGTGTGGCAATGGGTATTGCAACAGGAGTAATGGGCCTCGAAATGCTGTACCCTATAGATATACAGACATGCACAACTACGCACACATGCCAGAACACAATGGGTATTCCATGCCTATTAACCTATTTGTAAAACACTGTTGTGCTGGTACTGCAGGGCTCAAGTAGCCAGAATGGGGTGGAGCTTAACAGGGTACATGTAATGTCCCATAAAACAGCAGCCACAACTGACTATGGCAATGGGTGTTGCATTGGTTGTGAAGGCCCTCATGGAATTCCCAAGTACAGGTGTGCTAACAAACAGACACTGCTATACTCAGTCATGTACACATACACATGTGTCAGTACAGGGGTGCATCACTGCAGGTGGTCATAGCTGTGCACCTTGCTATTGTCCAAGGGGAGATGGGTTGTGTAGGGGTTGTGTGTACAGTGGTATTCTGCTACCTGCCAGGTGGCAGCGGGCAATCTATCGACAGACACTACTATTGTGACCCTCAGGGTGAGAATGACATGCATCAGACAACCTTCCAGGTGCCTCCTGCACATGTCCACTGAGGTGATCAATTTGACATCTATGCAACATACATTACAACACATGGTTAGTGTCTGTGATGGTGACCTGTTCGCAAGCATGTTAGGTTGACTGTGGTAGTGTAGTGGAGGTACCCGTGGCATGTGGTGCTTACAGGGTGATATCTCCCATATGTGCCACTTTTACACAGCTGGGCAGACATGTAGTGTCAATCAAGCTTAGGTTGCGTGTACATATCTCAGCTGGATACCTGCCATCTGCACATCTGTACAGGGACTGATGGTCATCAGCTTGGCAAGTAACTATGCAGTAGCATGAGTGTGTTGACAGATTTCTGACAACAATATGTATCCCTTAACTACATGTTGGATGGCCTCGCTAACATGTGCTGTACAGACGGTAGTCTACAGTTACATTCCACATGATGGATCATTACCCAGTAAGGGGTATATACTGTGAAACAGCTCACACACCAGGGATACAACAGGGAGGCCTCAGTGTCCAGCTATGCCCGCAGGTGTGCCTGTTGTCAGTATTACATTTAGCACTCTGCTCTTGCCTGGATTAGCACTGTCAACAGTAGTACTGCAATGATACACTACATGCCAGTGTGAAAACATGTACCCTGGGCTACTACACCTGTATGTAACACATTCACATGGATAGTGCTGTACATGGCTCATATATGTCTGTGTCCCACACATGACACTCACACCCCTTGTTACTATAATGACAGCACATAGGTGCATGTATTGCACATGGCATTACATACACTTATTACAGATTATCAGACTGGGTGGTGTGTCCTAGTTACCAAGGCTAAGCTATGCTTAGCCAGTATCAACATTGCTGCAATATAACAGCTAAGCTGATATGCGCACTGGTAACCAATGCCTACACTGTGTAAGTGCCCATACGTTTACCCATAGCTCAGCACTGCTTAGCTTGTTGCAAAACCGCACAAACCAACTTAAACCAGCTCAAAACTGCCTTAACCACTCTTGTTCTGCCAGCAACAAAATGAGCAGCCCTTGTAGGTCTTGAACCCAGGACCCTGTATACTGAAGTCACAACACTTAACCACTTCGCCATGTCTACTGTGAATATAGCTGTTGTTTTACCAATATAGCTGTCACTACACATATTGAGTAGTATTGAACAATTGCCTTTAGTTCATAAATTGTGTAGCCCTTGTTATTAATATGACTGTTGCATCACATTTGTTGTTTTATAATAATGTGCACATAGCAGATACATATAGTGAGATACATCTGGGAGGGTATACACAAATGTGAGGTTTACTCATGACAGGAATATGGTTGTATACATATAGTAGGTCTATATATGTGTACATGTACATATACATGTATACTCATACATATGTCTGTATGCACATCTGTATAGTGCTACATATATATGGCCATGTGTACATATCTTCGTATGTACATATATATATATATATATATATATATATATATATATATATATATATATATATGTATATATAGATATATGTATATATAGGTATATATGTATGCACATCCTATGTGTACAGTTATGCCTCGTTATGTTGGTATATATGTAGATATCTATAATTATATGTGCATACATATCTATTCTGATATACCTACTACTGCCAATATATATGTAGATATCCATACGTATATATGCATATGTATCTCTGTCTGTATATGCATAGACATATATTGCTCTGTATGTATATATATATATATATATATATATATATATATATATATATATATATGGGTGTTTATATAGATAGATATATAGATATATGCAGATATATATATGGATATATATATATATATATATATATATATATATGTACATATACACATCCATCTCACATTTGTGTATATCCTCCCAGATGTATCTCACTCCAGCTATACTCTGTCACATATCGTCTACTCAGAGGTGATCTCTGCTTAACATACAAGGCCATGTCAATCCCAGAGCTGTTGGACATGCTACACTTAAAGAAATCCCAATCCATCAGAGCCACACACTCCAGGGATCTAAACCTTGTCATCCCAATAAACAAAACATGCTGGAGGGATAGGTTCTTGACCCAGAGACTCCCCAGACTCTGGAATAGATTGCCCATACATGTCAAGCAGAGTGCCTCCTTGGCCCTCTTCAAAAGAAACCTTGACAATTAGATGGGAGAAAGGAAATTCACCTCGGGGATCACGTCAGTCGCCCAGCTAGACAGGGGTCCAGGGAAGTAAATAGTGTGGGAAAAAATAGCCAGGGAATTGTTGTGGCTAGGCTTGTATAGGCCTTAGGGCTGATAGCCTAGTACCAACCTATGAACCTATGAACCTATCTATATATGTCAATATGTATATGTGTATATATCTATATAGATATTTGGATAATTATATATACATATATTTTCACCATATGTCCTGAACATGGAGTGTAGCCCTACCTCAGCACCTATAATCTCAACTTCATAGTGCAAGGGGATGAAGGTGTGTATAGCACGTATATTTGTAGACTATTGCTACTGTAATAGGGATTGTCTTCACAAACATGTGTATCAGAGGTCACATCTGCTTTTAACATGTGCACCATTGGCTACTGACAGACATCCCAGGACATCATAGTATAGTACCACTGCTAGCATGTAATGCTTCTGTGGACTACAGCAGAGATATTGGCCAATATATGTGGACATTCTGACACACTCTGTTCAGTCCAGAGGTATACACAGATCCCCTTAGTATAAGACATGTGGACCAAGCCTGACAACGTAGATGTTAACAGCCATGTAGATGGGCATAACACATCATAGGTTATGCATTCACATACCCCTGTCTGTCCTGACACATAATAACTGCTGGTACAGAGGTGCCATGGCCACATACTACCCACTATATATTGACATACAACTGTACAGCATCCCACTGCTCTGTATTACATAGATGACTGTTAAGGGAGGCCCGGCAGCAGTATTTCTGGCAAGTATCTGGACATGGCATCTCACTGGATAAGTACACTAAGCTGCTAGGCATGTAACAAAGCACTGTGCAGGCTATAGGCAGACCGGCTCAACACTGGCCTACATTTCCTATGGGGGAAGGCACATGTACCTGCATATAAAGCAGGCTCTGCAGGCATGTCACAGCACAGAGTACAATACATCAGTGTGACACTGCATAACCACAACCAATGTGAACACAGCCACAGCCACGTATGGTAAGCTAGTGTAATATTACAGTATATGGACTATCTGTTCAACACCATCCTCATATGTGCCACTCACGCACTAACCCTACATATACTGGGCCACTACACAGAGTGGTCCAATGCTTGTATGTGGTATGGGCCATGTGTGTGTATGGCCCTACAAATATGTAAGCCAATAGGGTAACATACAGTGGAGCAGCATGTAACATCAGATAGAATGGCACCAAGAACAATGACATCTACCACAGTCTGTACACAGGCCAAAGTACATATTAACAATCACAGACTGTCAACATTCACCTTACATACACAGACTTCAGTACTGTACACACAACCACAAAATGTCCAGGTTACGTCATCAGATATAACCCCTACTATACATAAGATGTGTAGCAGTCTGATATATCACTGGCTTGTTATCGGATATGATGTCACTAATTATGGTGTACAGCACATATGCACCTCTTACTGCATGACATATGTACAAAGGTTGACAGAGTTGTGGCAGGAGTCCCATAGACACAGCTAATATTGACATATTGCTGTGATAACCTCATACATTTACTGTTGTAACAGTGTTTGTTGCAACATATGTCCTATGAGGGATATGGAGTCAGTAACTCTCACAGCTGTCACCATCTACAGACTACAATCCTCACACTATCTTCTGCAGTTCACAGATAGGTGCTCTGTTGCTAACACATGAAACAAAAGGCATCACACACTGCCCAGTCTGCAGATGACCCTACAGATGGCATTTCCTCATAAGCATAGTACTGACATGGCAGGTATTAAAACATGTAGGACAGCCATATCCACACACACCCTGTTAAACCAACATTACTCCAAATGCAGTATAGCAGCACTTACAGTCTGTAGTCAGGTTGGGTACATCCCCCGCCTGTGTGTTGCCCTGTTTCCACAGTGTATGTTGTTAGAGGTAAATCCCCAATCCATCTGAGATGCTGTTTGTCAAACAACAGAACAAGTTCCTGCTCACAGTGAATGAAAAGTCCCAACACCAACATGATGTCCTTAAATATTGGAGTGTGTTTCCATGCAATTGGCAATGGGAATGTTACCACAGCTGTTCCACATGCAATCAGCTAGAGGAGGGCTGCAATTCATGCAGAAGCCATCAGCTGATCATGAGCATCACTTAAAATGCACATGCTGCTGCCTAAGCAAAGCAGATGTAGGTCTCCACATCCACCAGAGAGGGAGTAAGAGAGGCAGGCAGAGGCAAAAAAAGTCAGGGAGGGGGTGGGAGAGTAAAATTTAAGCATGTTTGTATCACACACCTACCAGCACAGGGTATCAAACCCCTGACAACTATGTAGTGTTATCACATTTCTATGCAGTTATTGGATGCGCCACATTGATTACATGTTGACGAGCCCTCAAAACGTATATGTGATGGTGAGTGACATCTGCAACAGGGATATGGTAGCCATACGGTGGTGTAGTACACATGCCTGTCCACATGAACAGGTGCCAGTATAATCACAGCCATACTCTCACAGGGACGCACACACATTGACACACTTGGGAGGGCCAGGAATACAACTCATCACTACTGAGATTGCCACAACACATTACAGTGCAGGTATCACATGCACCACAGGGGTCATACAGAGGCTATATGGGCAAAGGGTATGTGGAGGTATCTGACATTGGACAGCATGCTTCAGTATGCCAATGTGGGTTGTAGTGAGTATGAATGTGATCGTACGCATCATACAACACAGACACACACACACACACACACACACACACACACACACACACACACACACACACACACACACACAAATGCACACGGTACCAGTACTGATATGCATGGGTGCATTACTTCATAGGTGTGTAATGGTTGACTGT
This sequence comes from Protopterus annectens, assembly GCF_019279795.1. Lineage (NCBI taxonomy): Eukaryota > Metazoa > Chordata > Ceratodontiformes > Protopteridae > Protopterus > Protopterus annectens. Next base: position 86,040,723 of record NC_056740.1, on the reverse strand, counting down.
GCCAGACCGCTATACAAGGCTAGGTAATGGGTATACCTTGGCATCAGCCCACATGACAATGGTCTGCATTGTGGCTCAGGGGTGCTGTTTCTGGATTCGCCCACACAGGTGGGTATTGTATTCACCATCCAGTCACCTGGGTGACTATTGTGTGTGGCCAATGCTGTGCATTGCTTGCCATGTATGTGTTCCTTAGTTCATGACATGGACGGCATCTGGGATGTGTACACCTCCCACATGCATGTACAGTGATATGTGGAACTGTACCTGGGGTGTCTGGCCCTTGCTGTGTACACAGATTATCATAAGATATGCCAGTCCTGGCCTCATGTGGTGGGAGCTGGTAATGGACAGCAGGTTTACCCTGCACCTACATTGATAGCATGATACCGGCATTCCTTGGTGTCAGTGGCATCTGTCCATACAGTGCATGTTTTCTGACATGGAATGTCCTTTGTGGATCACATTTGATGACACTACAGTTGTTGCAGGTGTCCAGTGGGGAACATGTGGTAGGTGCACTGTCGGCATGTAAGTACTTATTGGACAGGTGGAGAGGGTGCGATGCCCTCTGTAGCCCACTGCAATCACACCAACCATGGTTACTATCAGTGGGCAATATGCAGGGTACTACCAACATAGCGGCTGTTGCCTAGGCAAGTGTGTGTGTGTATGAGACATGGGTTGAGAGTGTTTCTGGGTAATACTTGGTTTGCTAACTTTGTTTGTCTGGCTTTGATGTCACATGTAGGGGTATGGATTTGCACCCCAGCCTCTCCTATTTCACATCTGTTATCCCTGTATGGTGGACATTGTGATATATACTAGGGCCACCATATAAGAAATTTGCAAAACCCACATTGAGTCCAGTTGTTACACACTCACAACCACCTCCACACAGGATACAAATTACAAACACAGACACACACACACACACACACACACACGCACACACACGCACACATGCACACACACGCACATATACACACACACACACACACACACACACCTGTCATGTCTAGGATTAGAACTCCGACCTAACTAGTTTATTACACAACAGCTCTATGCAGTTATAGGACACACCAAGGAGATTACTGGAGTACTCTTTCCCAAAGGTGTATTTCACAATGAATGACATCAGCAGATTGCCAAAGTAGGGCATTTGAATTGTAGTGAGTGTGGCTAGCCTAATATGCATTGCTCCCTACACAGACATAGAAACACACACAAAACATCCACAACTGCCATGTGTGGGAATAGAAACCCTACCAGGGTTCTATATCACACTACAGCGTGAATCTGTTATAGGACATACCACATGGAATACTGGAGTACTCCTTCCTCAAAGGTGTATTTCACAATGAATGACATCAGCAGGATTGCCAAAGTAGGGCATTTGAATTGTAGTGAGTGTGGCTAGCCTAAAATGCATTGCTCCCTATACAGACATAGAAACATACACAAAACACCCACTACTGCCATGTGGGGGAATATCCCACTATAGCATGAAGTTGTTATACGACGCACCACAGGAATTCCTGAAGTACTCTTTCACCAAAGGTGTAGTTCACAATGAATGACATCAGCAGGATTGCCAAAGTAGGGCATTTGAATTATAGTGAGTGTAACTAGCATAAAATGCATTGTTCTCTACATAGATGGTGACACACACACACACACACACACACACACACACACACACACACACACACACACACACACACACACGCACACATAGTTGCCATGTCTGGGATTAGAACTCCTACCTAACTAGTTTATCACACTACAGCAGTATGCATCTATAGAACACGCCATGGAGATTTGGAGATTACTGGGCTATAACTTTCCAAAATGTGTATTTCATAGTGTACTACATCAGCAGCCTTGCCAAAGTAGGGCATTTGAATTGTAGTGAGTTTGACTAGCCTAAAAAGCATTGATCTCTACACAGACACACACACACACACACACACACACACACACACACACACACAGTTGCCATGGCTGGGATTACAACTGCTACCTAACTAGTTTATCACACTAGGGAAGTACGCAGTTATAAGAAGCGCCACAGAGATTACTGGCCTGTATCTTTCACAAGGGTTTATTTCAAAGTGGATAACAGCAGGCTTGTCATAGTAGCGTTATGCAGAGGGCAGTTTGTGTGCATGGGCCATAAACTATTCATCTAGAGGTTGACACACCTCATGTGGGCACACACATGGCTATATTCTACAGGTATGTGTATACAGCTGCTAGATGACTACTTCCTTGTACAGTCATGTTGCACAGCTAGCACTTGCACCACATAGTCTGTAATGCAGACAGATACCAGTGGCTAAGGTCTACAGTGAGTGACATCTGAATCTCATGTTGTTGTAGCCATTTGGCTATGTGCTTTGTGGGACAGACCTCATAATGGATGTCCCCTTGTGACAGTCACTCTCTTCCACACATCCCACTGTACATCTACGTTTGGCTTATTATAGTGTGTTGCTCTTGGAAATATGCCTGTATTCCTATCCAGTGTGTGTGCAAAGCATGAGTGTGTCAGCACTAACATCTGCAACTGCCAGATATGTCTGGTCCACTGTTGCTTGCAGACATGGCCTTTATTTGTTTAAGTGTGTGAGCATGCCCAGTATGCCCTTCTGTGTTGCATGTGTGGATCGAGTCCATGTAGTTTGTACTGCAGTGCAGACCTTTGTGTTGTACACCTACCGATAGAATACTGTTTCTGCAGGGTATCCGTTGATCATTTGGCAATATGTGGACAAACTGTAAAGGGGATAGTGTGTACTCTAGGTGATTGTGTCTGTGCTGCTTCAGCTGCATAGTACTGCTCTTAGCAGAGATATTCAGACATGTGTACTGTTATACACAGTGATGTTTTCTGTCCTCATGTACTGTCAGGTGGACATTCTTGCTCACAGTGATGACTTGGGGGACAAGGGTGACTGCAGCTGTGTCTGGTATTGTGGGCAGACACCTACGTATTCATGGTAAGTTATGCCATTCTGGAGGGGGAGCTGCAGACACTTGGTGCTGGGTTTTTGTATCCAGTTCAGCACCTTGGTACAGTGCTAGCAGAGGATCCCATACTTGTCCACCCATCAACATGACAGTATGGAATTTTTTTGCTGTGGCAATTCCTCACAGCTCTACAGATTTGCACAGGTTAGCCAGAGGCAGGAGCCATGGGTCAGGACATTTACCCTATTGTGGTGTACGAGCAGGTGTGTAGCCACCCATTTATGTGTTTGAAGCCAGGGATAGTGTGTGTGCACAGCTTGGTGTCGGACCCTGCATATTCCATGCTGCCCATGCTCACACACACCCCCTCTGTTTTTCTAACCTCTTCCATACATTATGCATACATTCTCTGATACTTTCCCTAAGGGTATCACCCCATCACAGGTGTGTGTTAGTGTTAGTCCACAGTTCATGCAGTGGGACATGGTGGACAAGTTACTGTGGTTTGTCCACATGGCCTTGTATATGGCTTATGTGGAGTGTGTTATGTTGTTATTTGGGTGTCCATGACATATTATGCATTGGCAGTACATGTGAGATACAGGCCTTTGTCAGATGTCTGTGGGGAATTAGGTGTTGCTGCAGGCCAAATGTGGCAGGCCATTGCATTTTGTCAGTCTTACAGTCCCAGACCACCATACAGTATACTCCCCTGGGGTGACAGGGTAGGTGTGATAGGTGTTCATGTCAATACCTTCTAACAGTCTTGATCAGGTGGTGTGGATGCTGGAAGGGTGCTACCTACAGCTAGGGACACACCTGCATGGGACACCTGCACTGCATGCTGCAGTCTTCCACTATTGCCATATACAGGTGGGGTCTTACTGTACCCATTCCCTACAGCAGGGATATTACCATAGAGTTGCCTTTGGGTGGTGTTTGCATGCCTGGGTGCATCTGACACACAGATATGCATGGGGCATTCCAGTTATGCTGGCATGTGCAGGTACATCAGCTGATTCCCAATACATCAGTCCTACCTCCTTTGTGATCTGCAGGTGTTCAGGCAGACATCACTGGTATCCCCTACTACAGGTCAGTTACTGTGATGCATACCTATATGTACAAATCCAAGGGTGTCTTCATTTCACAATGACACACTATATACTGTATGTCTGGGGTACCTTCCCGTGTGTACTACTTGCATATCTAGCCCAACAGCCATGCCATGTCAGTCTTTCATATGGTAACACATATTACCACCATACATTTACAATGGCTTACTGCTAGCATGTGTTATATCTTTGGGGATTGTCTTTGGCACTGCAGTCGTGAGGGTGTGTCCCTGTCATCAGCAGTAGCGGGCAATGACCACCAGGTCTTACCTCAACATGCATACATACTGACCACTCTCACACATTATGAAACACACACCATCCTAACACACACACACAGACCTGCATATTGTGCAAATGCTACAACCTATCCTGCTACTTTGGCCACCTCTAGGCATCTGTGCTCCACTCGTATTATACCTACTCATACATGTTTCTACATTTGTCTACACAGGATTGGGGGAAGGGGCAGACCTGTCTGTTTTGACATGTCTACATAGGCATGGGTGGGGGGCACACCTGACTGTTACTGCATTTCTACATAGGATTGTGGGGGGACACACCTAACCATTTCTACATTTCTACATCAAATTGGGGGGGCACACCTGAGTGTCACTACATTTCTACACTGGATTGGGGGAAGGGGCAGACCTGTCTGTTTTGACATGTCTACATTGGCATGGGTGGGGGGGCACACCTGACTGTTACTACATTTCTACACTGGATTGGGGGTAGGGGCACACCTGACTGTTTCTACATGTCTGCATGGGAGTGGGGGGCACACCTGACTGTTACCACATTTCTGCATAGGGTTGTGGGAGGACACACCTGACTGTTTTTACATTTCTACACAGGATTGGGGGGGCACACCTGACTGTTACTACATTTCTACATAGGATTGGGGGGGACACACCTGACTGTTTCTACATTTCTACACATTATGGAGGGCACACCTTACTGTTTCTACATGTCTACGTAGGAGGGGAGGCACATCTGGCACTTGCACACATTTGCTATGACTGTACTGGTATGTCAGGTACTCCATTTCATTATGTATTCTAACCTATCATAGATTAGTACTAGGCTAACTGCCCTTGCAAGACATTGTAAGCCTAACCAATTATCCTTTGTGAGACTCAAACCCTGCACCTTATGTTTGTAAGGGAAACACCTTAACCTTTAGGCCACCCTCCCAACCCAAATAAATTCCCACTGTCAGTCTCGAACCCAGGACCTTGGTAACATTAGTCTGTATGACCTACCACTAAGCCATGCCTGCTTTTATAATAACCACTTCCAGGATTAGAACCCACAACCATGTACACCATCCTCAGAGTAACCTACCACTAAGCTACCTGAGATGTACTGACTAGAGGCATATCAGTGTACTACAGGTCTTAGCTTTGGTTGCCCTACATATTAGTGTCTTCCTTCTTACCTACCCCAGCTGATGTACCACAGGGATCTATCCTTAGGCCTATGCTTTTTAACATTTTCATCAATAACTTTCGCACTGCCATTCCTGATGCTAAAGTCATTCAATACAGAGAAGATTCAACTTTAGTCTGCTCTGCCTCTAACCTCTCTGAATTGCTCAACAAATCCCATATTGCATTTTCAACAACCGAAAAATGGATGGACCAATACTACCTCTTTCTCAATGCTAATCAATCAAAAATTTTACTCCCCCCCCCCAATAAGACTTACTCCTACAAAAAAAGTACTTTCAAAGTCCTTAGTCAATCCAACTCACCTATAGAAGTGGTTCCCTCTGCTAAACTGCTCGGCATTACTATTGACGAATAACTCAAGTTTGATATCCACATTCAACAAAATATTAAGAAAACTCTCCAAAAACTAGGCGTGCTATACAGGAATAATCACTTTCTCTCAAACACCACTAGTCAAACTCTGGCCACTACTTATCTTCTTCCCTCCTTATTATACGGAGCCCCTCTCTTAACCAACCTGTCTGCCTCGATCTCCTCCAAACTAAAAACTGCTATAATAAAATCTCTAAATTTGCCACCAAATCCAGAAATTCCACACATCACTCCTAAACTACCTCCAACTCATCACTGCACACAGGCTTATATTTCACCCTACTAAATGTCCTGCTCTAGCAAATATCTTTCCCCCTTACACCCCCAACAGAACTCTCAGATCTGAACATCAAAACTTAATTGCTATCTACAAGCCTAAATGTTCTGCTGGCCAACTTCTCCTCTCTTTCTCTATAGGCAAGACATGGAATTCCCTTCCTTCCACTCTAAGAACTATACCAAACTCAGATAATTTTGAATCCCAACCTTTCAAACACCTGTCCATTAAATGGAAATGTATCTGCCTTCACCCTACCTAAATCTTTCTAAGTATTTGCCCCCAGGAGGTTTTCTCACAGTCTCCTAACCTCTCTAAATCTCCTATAGTTTCTTCACTATGATTGTATCTAAGCCCTCTATAATTCCGAGAGCTACTTATCACACAACACAACTGTGTAAATATTGTAAATAGCATCATACTTTAAATGAGTGCATGCAAAGTGTTTTCTACCTTTATTTTATTGGTGTGTTTCTTAGAGTGTTTGCTTAAATGAATCTGTATAACCTTCTGAACAGCCATAAGCTATTTTGTTTGACTGTGTTTCTATGTGCATATTTTGTAAACTGTCCTATACTGTGTATCTCTCTGTATATCCTATACTATGTATCACTGTATCTCTTATATCTGTACTGTATTATGTTTACTGGAGCTTTTCTCTCTGAGCCTTCACTGAAAATGGGTCCTTTTGGCCCAGTGGACTTCCCTGGTAACCAAACTGGAAATAAATAAATAATAAATAAATAGTGTCTGACTTCCTACCCTTCAGAACTAACATTCCACTGCTTGACCTGCTGTAGTCTGTCTGTGTAGGGCTGGGGGGGGTGGTTACCCATAGGCATCATTCACAGGACATAGCACAGGCTCTGTTTGGGTTTGTCTACACCTGTCCTGCTGGCTGAGACTGTTGTTGGGTATGTGAACCTCACTGACTGGCATGTGTGAGTCATATGGACACACATGTCACCCAGCACATTTCCTGCAGTAGATTTTGTAACCCTGTACAGTACTGGCTACTATGGTGACTCCAGTATGTGTTACAGATGTCATGGTGCCACTATGAGTGTCTATTGTCTGCTGCCATAACATTCAGCCACCCAATTCCCTTGCATGCTCACATCCATACCATAGATACAGGTAACAACACATTCGACTTTATTTGGCAATTGGTAGGTTGATTGACTTACCTTGTGGATGTGCCAGGATTGAGGATGGTGCTAGAGGGCTGCCTATGTTGGATGCACATAGTACACTCCCTATACATGGGTGAGCACAGGTAGTGTCATGTTTGGTATCCCTTTTACTGTATGTGCGAGTCAGAAAGTTGTGTCATTTCCTGGGTCCCTACTGTGTCAGTGTATGTGCTATGTGTTGCCTCTTTGCCAAGGCCAGGGCATACTGGGCATGCCTCCATCTGCCTACTGGGGCAGGCTCAGGTTGTTCCTCCTCCGAGTCACTCTGTGCCTGTGCAGGCCTTTGCATTGGTGGGGGGCTGTGTGGCCCTGCCCTGTGCTGTTCCTGCAGCAGCTGTTTCCGCAGGATCATATTGTGTATCATGGCACATACCATAACAATTTGAGTACATGTAGCTGGTGAGTACTGCAAGACTCCACTAGATGTGTCCAGACACAGGAACTCTGATTTGAGCATCACAGACACATGCTGTATTATACATCTGGGCTGTGCATGTACCTCATTATGGCATTCTTGTTCAGGTGTGTGTGGATTTCTGATGGGTGTCATCAGCCATGGCTCCAGTGTATAACCAGCATCCCTCACTAGGTGACTGTAAGGGATGTCCCCATTGGCAAATCTCTGGTATAGCTGTGTCAGATGCCAGATGTGGGAATCATGATAGCTTCCAGGGCAGCCAGCACACACATTCATTATAATGCCCTGGGCATCGCACACAACCTGGCAGTTGATGGAGGGGAGGCCCCTGTGGTTGATGTAGGTGCTACCCTGATCACCGGGTGGTGCTTTGATGCATATATGCATGCAGTCTATAGCACCCACTACCTCAGGATATTCTGATATTTGGTGGAAGAGACGCATATTGCTGGCCAACACCTCACGGGTGTTGAGGAAATATATGTGCTCACTGGCATGTGCTGACATGGCCTTCAGGAACTGGTGGAATACTCTGGATGCTGATGCCTGTGAGATCCCCATGATATCCCCAGTTGAGCTATGGGAGGTACCTGTGGCTAGTTTTCCTAGGCCTACACATACCTTGGTATCCACTGGGATGGGTTCCCCTCAGTCAGTTCAGTGTGTCAGGCATGGCCAGCACAGCTCAACAATTTGCTGTAGGAGGTCCATGTCCACCCTATAGCACTCCACTATCTCCAGCTCATGTAGCCCCAGGTAGGTTACCCTGGGTCTGCACACTCTTCTCAGTCTCCTCGCTGTGGGTTGATCGGCAGCATTCACATCTTCACCACCCTCAGACTACTGCACAAGTTGTTGTATGTTGCCTGCTACAGCCCCTATCATTTTGTAGTTTTGTTTGTTAAAAGTTCCCCACTTGTATACACCGGTGGTGTAGAGTATGGGAAAAACCAGAGGGGAAGGTGTTTGCATTGTTTATAGTAGTGTTCTGGGCTGGGTGGTCTGCTGCCTGTGTAATTGGCTGATTCTGATACATTTCACCTGCCAGCTATGCTAGCTCTCCTTAATTAACTTCTGACTACTGTTTTCCCTTCCCATTGCCTTTCTGTTTAAGCCCAGGGGTGCTCCACGCAAACACAGTACTCAAATGTACACAGAGCTGCTATTTCCTGGTTTACCTTTTTTCTTTTTCTTTAAAACCTGGTGCGTTGCGAGCACAAATGCTTAGGAAATGTAAAGAGTGCTAGGCAGACTGAGACACACTCCCTTGCTTAGCTGTGCTTAGCTATGAGCAAACCTGAGCCACAGGGCTCCAATCCGCTTAGAGTATGCCTGACACACACCCCTATGATGTTAGCTATTCCTGCTCTTACACTGTTGGGACCTGACTAGCATGCTGGGGTAAACCGGGATTCACTATCATTCCGCTTATTTGCATAGGATTGCCTGCTAATGCATAGTTACATGTCTCACACTGAGCCTCCCCCCTTAGCAACCACTACTCACTGGCCATGTTGTCTCCTGCCCTCCATTGACTTTAATGGCGGAATAGTGATTTTAGTTAGAATGCTTATTTTAGGTTTATTTTCTTATTTTCCCCCTATTCCATTTGCGCTCCGCTGCCCTACACTTAAACAGCCAAGATCGGCTAACAAAAAAAAATTAAAGTTGATTTTTTAATTTTTTAAGTTGTTTTCAAAGCCAATGGCCTACTTCCTGACTGATATGCAGCCTTTATTTGGAGCTGTCATGGCTCTGTTTTGGAATTTGCAGAAATGTACTTGGTTACTGAGTACATTTTTGCAGATTACACTAGTCCTGCATGGCCGGCTTCCAGCTTCCTGGATCACAAATTCACCTTATTTGCATGGATTTCTCTTGCAAATGGATAATTTTCATACAGGGGTTGAGTCCATGCAGGACTAGTGCATGAGCGCTTGTGCATGCCCCTGCAGACTATTCCTGGATCTCTAAAGCTCCTGCACTAATCCTGCATACCGTGCATGGCTTGCAGAATCCAGGGATCAGTCAATGCAGAATTTTATTTATTTTATTTTATTTTATATTTGATTACCGGGTTGGTGTGAATGGGCAATCAGGTGCCCGTTTTCAGCAGAGGACCGGGGAGAAAAGCTCCACATACATGGCAATCATAAAAAAAAAAAAAATACAAAATACAAAAGCTCCACATACATGATAAAAATACAAAAGTCAGAAATGAGTACAAATTAATAGAGCAAACAAACAATAGAGCAAACAATAGTATATCATGGCATAGTATGACGAGAAGTTACAGAAGTGTGCAATATATAGAGTGCACAGTAGTAAAGCAGAAAATATAATGTATTTGACTAAGCAAGTACAATAATACTATATACAGTTATATACATACATTTAAAAATAGAAATCATTATAGCAGTTTTTTTCTTTCTATGTGTTTGACCTTTGAGTAGTGCCAGAGGAAGATTTATCTGAATAGTGGTAGTAGAGCTAGCCATGGTCAGCACAGGTACATTGCCAGATGAGATTGAGGTGACTAGGTTTTAAAGATGGGACTGCTGCTTTGCAATCTGTATCTGGTAGAAGAAAATTCCAGATTTTAGCAACTGTGTAGGAGTAGAGGGATTCACTAGCACTGTGTCTACACTTAGCTACTTCAAAAAGGGCTTTGTTTGTGGATCTTAGTTGGTGAGCAGAATTGTAAAAGTTGAGTAAGCCTGAGAGATCAGGAATCTTTTTTGGGTGATACAGCAAATAATGAGTCATGGTGAGTTGGTTATAGTTTAGTAAGTTGGGGAGTTCTAGCCAACCTAGCTGATTTAGTGAGTGACAGTGGTGGGAGCGGAAATTAGAGTTGGTTGTGAATCTAGCTATTTTATTATAGCACATGGACAATTTGTGTAGGTCTGTCTTGCTAAGGTCTGTTAATACAGGGGATACATACAGCAATGTAGAGATAAGGTGTGTTCTGGATATAGTAATTTTGGTACTTTTGGTTAGATAGTCTTTGCCGGGGTATAGGGTTCAAAGTTTTTTATTGACTTTGGATATGGTTTGTGCTATATGTTTGTCAAACTTTAGGTTCTGGTCAAGTATTCCACCAAGAAGTTTAGCTTGTTATACTGGAGAGATCTGGATGTTATTGGCAGAATAGACGAGTAAAGAGCAGAAGAGTCAATAATTTTGGTAGGGTGGAAAAGCATAAGTTGAGTCTTTTTGGGGTTAAGTATTAGTTGTGAGTTTTTTTACCAGTTTTTGATATTGGTGAAGGCTTCTTGGGTTTTAGTCTGGAGTGTTTGGAGTGTGAGGGCTGAGCGGATCAGTGTAGTATCATCTACATATTGGACTATTGTATTTTGCTGGGTGGCGATGTGGAAGGTGTTTGTAAAGATATTAGATAGTATGGGTCCCAGAATGGATCCCTGTGGTACACCTACTGTTACTGGGAGAAGGGGGAGAGGGAATTATGACACAACTGCTTGTTGGTGGTTGGATAAGTAATCTTGAAACCAGAGCAAGGAGGGGTTGTTTAGGTTGAGTTTGGCTAAGATAGTTAGTTTGCTGTGGGATACTGTATCACTTGCTTCGGACAGATCAAGGAACGTGGCAGACACTAGGTTTCCTTGGTTCCTATATTGAGTGACAGTGTTGGTGAAGGATATGAGTGCTGTGGTGGTACTATGGAATGGGTGAAAGCCATGTTGGGTGTTGCTGAGGAGACTATTTATAAGTAAATGTATCATCAGCTGAGAATGGATACATTTTTCAAGGATTTTTGATAGGGGGATAAGATTGCTATGGAGCGGTATGAATGTAGGATTCTGGCATAAATCAAATATATTTCACAGTGATAAAAAAGCACTAAAAAGTTAAATTTAATAGATTACCTGATCAAGGACAGTAAGCAGCACTTAAAAGTATAAAAAAGAAACTATAGTATGATGGCAACTTCACAGACTCTGCAAACAGGAAATACTACTGCAGAAAGGAATATGAAGTATATAAAGTTAAGTATAAAAAACAGATTAAAAATAAGCAAAAAAAAAAAAAACAGCAACACATTCTAAAATGCATAAGTCCATTCCCAGAACTGATATTAATATGATTTAATATACATGGAGAAAAGCCTAACAATCTCCTTAACATCATAAAACATACAATTAGTGAGAATAAGCTAAGGTGTAAATCTACAGATATAGTGCACAAAAGTAAGACACTGCATAAATAGAAGTCCATAGTGAAATAATACCAAAACACTCATAACATAACATGCACAAGTTCATAAAGGTGGTACATGTTGTTGTTGTTTGTCTTTCGGCTTTTCCTGGTAAGGGGTTGCCACAGCGGAACTCCGGTCCACTAATGATTGGCAGTAGATTTTTACAAAACGCTGAGGTGCCAGCTCGATGCCAAACCATCAATGAAGGCATGCCCATTTATGCACGCATGTCTTTTGAACGCTACCCAACCGCAGGGGGGACATGCAGACTCCATACAGAAGGCACTCCCAAACCATGCCGAGAATCATAAATTCCATAAATTCAATAAGCATTTTATCAGTCAAACAAACCTAAGACAAATGATGGGGCATTACTGATTTCCTATTGCTTGTCTTTCATTTCATGAAGTTCCCACCAAACTGATTCTTCTTGTGGAAATTATCAAGTCTGTGCTTCTCAGAAAACTTTATCTGGGGAATTCAATAAAGCCTACATGGATATTTTTTCCATGTAGGCATAGTGGCATGGGGCTTACATGGAAGTAATCAGCCGTGTGATCCAGTAAACAGAGCTGAGGGGTGTGCATGAGCATGCCAACACGAAAATCTGTAGCATGCAAAACACCTCATAAGCAGGTGAATTGCATTCAAATGAGGGTATAGAGTGATCCAGCAAACAGATAGGCAGTCATGCAGCTCCCATGTTGGTGTCCAAAGTGTACACAGAAAATTTATGTGTACAAGAAATGAAAAAGTAAACAGGGGCTGCAAAAGCCTAGGTAGAATGTCAGAAATGGCATATCAGACACAGGTATGTGCAAAACCATGTCCTGTGTGTCTGAAATGTTATGCAAAATAATTTAAAATATTTTTTTAATACCCATATTATGTTTGCATGGCACACAAAAGCATGCGAGCATGCCATTATGCAAAAAAAATATTTAAAAGTGTAAAAATGAAAAATAATAAACATGTGACAATAATGCATTATAGTGACTTGCATGGAGTATATACAATGGTAGATTTCTGTGGTTGTTAAGGGGGCAGGCTCTGGAATAATGTAGTATCCAGGTTATGTGCATGGATCTGTATGCAAATGAGCTGGGGTTACTGAATAGCAGAAATGGGTTTTCATGCCCACAGATAAGATCTGTGTAGCACCAGAACCATTTTGGTGTCCACAGGAGAGGTCACTGACATCAAAAGAGGTATGTCACCATATCTTTAAGTGCATTGGAGCTCAGCGGCACCCGTTTGCACAGTGTGTCACTGAGATGAGCAGGGGTGGTGTGTCCAGTACTCCTAAGCATTGGTTAGCATCGGGGAGCATGTTTTAGCTGGTTTGAGTGTGGTTGTACAGTGCAACACTGTGCTGAGCTTCTCAGTCAGTCCATGGCGATGTATCTATTCACTGCTCAGCATTGTTTATACCTGCAGCTTGGGTTTGCATGCCATGCCACAGTGCTCAGCAAGGAAGGCTGTCAAAAGAAGAAAAAAAAATAATTGGCTAAGAAAGCCAATCATATATAAATTAGTGATCACCCCTGTTACACCTAAACTGGGCCATTTTAACCTTACAATGATGTACTTCGCAGGTGGAATGCATCATAGTTAGCCAATCACACAGACTGCATCTGCAACAGAGCACTATAAAGTATGCATACACCCTACAATCTGATTTTTCCCATACTCTGCACCATTGGAGTACAAACTTTGGAATTTTAACCTACAGAATGCTAGGGGCTGCTGCAGCTCTGCTACATATGTATGTGCTAGATGCTGAGGTCAATGCAGCTGATACTGACCATAGGCCTAGACTGAGACAGAGAAGAGTGTTCAGGCCCAGATTAACCTTCCAGGAACTACATGAGCTGGAGATTATAGAGTGTTACAGGGTGGACAGGGACATACTACAAGAACTCATTGAGCTCTGCCACCCTCAACTCAGACCCAGAGCTAACAGGGGGGAACCCATCCCAGTGGGAACAAAGGTATGTGTAGCCCTTAGAATACTAGCTACAGGTACTTTTCAAAGACCAACTGGGGACATGATGGGGGTCTCAAGGGCATTAGTATCTGGGGTACTCCACCAGTTCTTGGATGCCATGCATACACATGCTAGTGAGAACATTTATTTATCCCGCACCCCTAAGGAGAGGGACAGCAGTATGTGTCTCTTCTACTATGTAGCACACTACCCTGAGGTACTGAGTGCAATAGACTGCACTCATGTACACATCAAAGCACCACCTGGTGAGGAGGGTAGAATGTATGTGAACCGCAAGGTGTATCACTCCATCAACTCCCAGGTCTTGTGCAATGCCCAGGGCATTATCATGAATGTGTGTGCTGGCAGCTATCATGACTCCCATACCTGGCATGCACCACAGCTGTATCAGATGTTTGCCTGGGAGAACATTCCATAAGGCCATCTACTGGGGGATGCTGGCTATGCACTGGAACCATGGATGATGACACCCATCAGAAATACACACATGCCTACCAAAGAACACCATGAGGCACGTGCATGTGTTTGGGCTGCTCAAATCATTGTTCCAGTTCCTCGATATATCTGATGGAGCCCTGCAGTACTCTCCAGCAACATGTGCACAGCTATTCACAGTATGTGCCATGCTATACAATATGATCCTGCATAAACAGCTGCAGCAGCAGCATCACAGGGAAGGGCCACACAGCTCCCCACCAGTGACTAGGGCCCCACAGCCACACCCACAGGGGGACTTGGAGGAAGAACCCCTGAGGCGGTCCCTGTAGGCAGATTTAGGTGTGCCCAGTATGCCCCGGCCTTAGCAAAGAGGCAATGCATAGAACATATACTGACAACTTAAGTTCCTAGGGACTGACACCTTACTCCGACTCACGTACATAGTAAAAAGGATGCCAGCCACACCACACAACCTCTACCTTACCATGTATTGGCTGTGTACTGCATGTCTCAGACAGAGTCAGCCCTGCAACACAGATCTCTCAACTGCTGCATTCACAAGGTAAGTCACTCTCCTTTACAACAGATGTACGGGGTACTAGACTATGGTAGCATATGTATGGACCTGCTGCATGCATGCAAGGGAATAGAGTGGGAGACTGGACTACTTGCAGAGAACTAACAGCTATGTGGGACAACAGGTACTCTGTTCAATACTGAGTGCTCCGTAATATGCATTAGGCCACATGGCTGAAAAACCCACTGCAGTATGCAAGGGAAATGTCAAACAGCAGGTCACAGGACAGATGCATGACTCTCAGTGCCAGAGTCCCCTACCCCCAACACATCAGTGTTCCCATACAACTGCAGTAAGAGTATGTTTGCAAGGATATATCAGCAGACCACACAATCCAAGGGCTGTCACAGAGAACCTGGTCACATGTTCTATTGTCCACAATATGCAGGGGTCAAAGTGTATGTCTGTCTGCTGTTGATAGTGTGAGAAATTAAACGTCACTTTCTGGTGGCTGCCATAGCTCACTGGGCTAAGTACATTAGAATGGTTGATGTATTGATGGTTCAAAGTTGGTTGCACCTTCAATTTTTCCATAGGAGTCCCACAGACCATCAATATACCACAATCTCTTAATGCAAGAAAGCTGGACAAAGCCAGAATCAATGGGGGGACAGAGGCCAAACCTACAGATATTATACATGATTTGTGTAACCTAGACGGTGGCTAGTATGACAGCAGGTTGCAACAGATGAGATTATGAGCAGGATTTAAAGGTTAGCACTTAAATCTGTCAGTACTTACAACAAATCAGTGGGCCCCATTTAGTAGTATATTACTGGAAAAACACAACTGTATGAGGAAAAGAGCAGACATATGGGATGGAATTCCGGTCATCCTGCAAAAGCATGTACAGTGATAGGTGTGAGGACTGTCACCCTGTGGGTGGTGTTACATCATGTACCCCAGTCACATCATACCTGCAACCACTTAGAGCTGGAAATCTGGACAAATGCATGAACAGTAGTAGGACAAAGGCCTAAATATAAGGAGAAGGATTAACTACTGGCCAGACAAACGAAGAAAGGTCAGAGAATAACAGGTTGTGCATTAGAAAGAGTTTCCTGATGTGCATGGAGTCAGTAACTCAAATCTCTGTCATCATTTCCTAGCATCAGTCTATAATAATTTGCCACTAATGTGCCAGAAAATAATAATGCTATGTAAACCGTACCATAAATATGATGCAAAACTATGTACATTCTATTACAATCTGTACAGGTGATATGGATGAATCATATATTACGTGTAGCACACAGCCGGGGAATCTCTTGCCTAAAATATCAGGTAGGTGCTGGACTGCTGAATCAGGTGTGGCAGCCAATTAGCTGCAGTACACAAAATCCAGAACTGGAGTACATGTAGTTCTGGACTAGAGTCACCTTGCAAGTACTGACAGTCACAATGGGCTCCTACACTAAGCTAACACAAGCCCATAGCTGACGCATCATCTGCCTAAAGAACTGATATGCAAAAATATGCTTGTGCATACAGACAGCTATGTACACTTATATATCTCACCTTATCCCCTTCACACATGATTACCCTATCAGTATGTCTCTCTCACACACACACACACACACACACACACACACACACACACACACACACACAGATATATATATATATATATATATATATATATATATATATATATATATATATATATATATAGCTACACAAACATGAAGAGTGATTTAGACCCTCTACATATATCTATATAACACAGTTACAACAGTTGTCTGATGGTAACAGACCAAGGCTGCATAACAACATAATCCACCCAACCACAGAATCCTGTGCCTGTGGAATATCACAGACAACGGTGAGCAGGTGGTGTAATGTGCAATGGCTTCATTGCTGGACTTGGACAGAACATATTGTCACTGGCCAGTTCTCCAGCTAGCAAACTGCAACTGGCCAGGCATGGCATTACTGGTAACTGTACATACATAGCAGAGGTATTAATAGGTACTCCATTACTAGGACACTAGATACAATAACAGCATGAAGCAAGTTTACTTTGCAGGCCACACGTGCTCTGTAATACAAGGTCACTTTGCATAGTCCACAAGTACTGTGGCTGCAGCCACATCTACAACAGATGTAACCAGTGGCATGTGCAATAAGTACTCCAAGCTGTAGTGTGAAATAGTAGGTAGCTAGGAGTTCTAATCTCATGTCAACTACTGTGTGTGTGTGTGTGTGTGTGTGTGTGTGTGTGTGTGTGTGTGTGTGTGTGTGTGTGTGTGTCTATGTGACTATATCCCCTTGCAGTGGTGTACACATGTCTGTATTATCTCTGTGCAATGATTATGCACTTTACCGGCCTGTGACTACCTTCTAGCCTCCCCATTGGCCTCCTTTACAATGCCTGCTGAGGTCATCCACCTTAACAGCATTGGCTAACAATCAAATAGCAGATAATTGCTGTATCATATGAGATAAGTACATAGTGCTATAGTATATACTAATAGATAAGTAGGGATTCTAATCTCGCAACAGGCAACTGTGTGTGTGTGTGTGTGTGTGTGTGTGTGTGTGTGTGTGTGTGTGTGTGTGTGTGTGTGTGCGTGCGTGTGTGTGTGTGTGCGTGTGTGTAGATATTTACCTTACAGCAATACAGGCATGCCCATCTGGCCTATGCCTGGGCAAAGGTTAATTATTTTATGGCCCTGTGACTAGTGTACTCAGCAACATTGGCCTCCCTGTCAACACCTGCTAATGTCATCCACCTTAACAGCACTGGCTAACAATCTGATAACCAATAAGCTCTGTAGGACATGTGATAAGTACATAGTGCTACAGTGTGTACTAATATATAGGTAGGGGTTCTAATCTCACAACAGACTGTGTGTGTGTGTGTGTGTGTGTGTGTGTGTGTGTGTGTGTGTGTGTGTGTGTGTGTGTGTGTGTGTGTGTGTGTGTGTATGTGTGGGTGTGTGTGTGTGTGTGTATGTGTGTGTGTGTGTGTGTGTGTGTGTGTGTGTGACTATATCCCCTTGCAGTGGTGTACACATGTCTGTATTATTTCTGTGCAATGATTATGCACTTTACCGGTCTGTGACTACCTGCTAGCCTCCCTATTGGCCTCCTTTACAATGCCTGCTGAGGTCATCCACCTTAACAGCATTGGCTGACAATCAAATAGCAGATAATCGCTGTATCATATGAGATAAGTACATAGTGCTATAGTATATACTAATAGATAAGTAGGGATTCTAATCTCGCAACAGACAACTGTGTGTGTGTGTGTGTGTGTGTGTGTGTGTGTGTGTGTGTGTGTGTGTGCACAAATATATTCCCATGTAATAGTACACATCACATATGGGAATATGAGTGCGCAATCATCATGCATTTACCACTCTGTGACTAGCTGCTGGACCTAAATAGCCCACATCTACGTAGGCATAAATGCAGTCCTCCTTCGAGCACCCCTGTCAATCTGGCTGTGTGGGACCTCACCAGTTCTTTGCTTATGGCCAGTATTTACACTCATTGATGCCATAGTTGCCACACTGTCCTGTTCAATGTTGCCACAGTCTGACTATCCAATATCTGTGGCCTCAGGGAACTGGTTATGTGTGGGCATACTGATTGTGTGTAGGTACATTGGGGAGGAAGTGGGATGTCAATCCCTTGTATAGATTCAGCCCCAACAACCCACCTGTGCCTCACTATGGCCACCATCATCATCTTAGTCTGATGAGAGACTGACATCAGGTTGTGAGGGGGACAGACTCAAACCCCCACATTCACCTGTGAGGGGAAGACAAAATTAGTAAATTACTACCTGCACTGTTATGTGTGATAATGTGTGATAATCCAAGCACACACATACAGGAGAGGAGCCACAACTGCATTACACATATCACATCTTATGTCTGATCCCATGCACAACACACAAACACAACAACATACACAGACAAGACAGGACCATTATAAAATACACTGCAGCTATGTCTGGTTAATGTTGCCAGGACTATACACCTGTGAGATAAGCAATATATCAGTGTATCTGATAGACCTACACCTAGAACACAGTGCACTTGTCTTGAGCATACTATGCCAGTTATAGTATCACTGCCTCAGGTATGTACCATCTCCATATTGTGTGTTAACAGGCATCTGTGAGTGACTGCCTCCTGTATAGCAGGCTGGATAGTCCTCAAACATAAATGCAAATGTGTCACTGCTCCTGTGAATACACAACTGTGATTACCCATTCAATGCACTTCAGTTAACCCCCCCCTGAAATTGAACCTACAACTACTGTACTCTGGCTAAGCATAACAGTTGTGTCTCGGGCAAAATGGCAGCCCTTAACATTCTTAGGTTATATTTGATCTGTAAAACAACAGTACCGCACTTACAAGGTACAGGACATTGGACTCTGGCCACACCTGATGGACCTATGAAAATGTGAGGGAGAGGTATTGTCAGCAATACCAAATGTTGCATTGTTACAGGGTAATGTGATACTGCCTACATTGCTGACATTCTGAGTATGTGTGCACAACTGTGCATTAAAACCAACCCCCCCCCAATGCAGATAGACCTGACACCCATGTACTGGTATGCAGCATCTCCCACAATGACTGATACAGTTTTACAGTGATGAACAAAGGAAGCTTACCTGGATGCTCCTCTGCTGTGGATGCTGTGGCACCCACCTCCAGGATGTATGGGGTGATGGATGCTTGGGAGCTGGTGGTTGATCCCAGGTTCACCAGGAATTCCTTTGTGGCTGAGACTGGTTGTTCTGTTGCAGGCCCTCCACCGGTGGCAGCATGATCCCTGGGCACAGCAGCTGCCCTTTGAAGTGCTGCATTGAGCATATCAGTGACACTGTGGCGGACATGTTCATACATCCTGTCCTGATGTCTAAATTCATTATCCGCCCTGACAAGTTCACCCCACAATGCTGCACATTGTTCATGATGTTGGAAACTCCTGGACAGCAGAATGCTATGATACAGTCCGAGGCCATCCAGGATAATATTATTTTCAGTGGCTGCAAATGATGCATGCCTCCTTTGATATATCCTTCCTGAAAGAGAACAAGAGGGGAACACATCACAGGACCAGATATGTGGACATCTACTTCAGACTCTGCACAACCAAAATGGCCTGCACTATCTACTGCTACCTCCCACTTCATACATCACAGTCTATCAACATACTACATATGCGTCTATCACCAACATAGTAGGAATACTGGTTATGTCCATGTGTGCCGTGACAGAGTGTACTGTATTTCTCCACACTTATCAATGCTGTCTACCGTGGTGTGTCCCCTATGGGACAAGTCCCACTTCTATGTCAAGCAGCCACTGCCAGAGAAATAGGTGTATGTTATTATGGTTCTACCTGACATGACTGAAAGCTCATATGACTGAAAGCTCACATGGTCAACAGTTCATTTGATTGACATGAATTTTAGGTGGGGGCTTCACCTCCCCACACCCCCCCCCTAACTATATATATCAACTCCAAGGTCGCACAACATTGGGGAGGGGGGCAAATTCATGTCAATCAAATGAACTGTCGACCATGTGAGCTTTCAGTCATATGAGCTTTCAGTCATGTCAGGTAGAACCGTTATTATAAGTGCATGGGGACAGTCCAACAACACCAGTGTGTCAGAATGACAGAAAACAATGCAAACCTACTGTAGTATATCTTCCCTGTATGCATCATACCTCTCCAGTACACAGATGTTTGCAGAATGTGTACTTGTGCCTGATATATGCGGTCCTTTTGGAACAGACAGATCCCTTAGACAACATGTACTCTACAGTAATATTTGCCATTCTATTCAGTCTTACTTTGCTTGGCCAATATGTACAGTCGTTTGCTAAGTTTGGCCCTGTGTCTCCCCAGTATAATGGCTATGACCTGAATTCTGGCTGTGCGGGGTTGACAGGTATGTTAGCCATAGCTTGCAAGGAATGAGGTATGAAAGTCAACAAAACAGTGACCTAACCAGAGTACATCAATGACAGTCAGGGGCACCTTTACAATTTCTGAACTATTTCTTTGTGACATTCACAGATTGAGAGGAGCTGAATAACAGTACATAATGTAATATCACAGCTGTGTCCACCCTTATGTACTGTCAATATGTCTAACTCATAACCCACTACCATTCATACAGGTGCTGACCATTGTAGGAGGGAATAAGGGGGCCAGAGTTGTGCTTTGATTCAAAGCAGGCACAGGTGAGAGACATGTCTGTAGTTGTCAGACAGCAGAGTATCACCAATATGTCATTCCCATAGATATACTACAGGCCTACTGTTGTAATCCCTATTCCCCATACATACATCCTCCCATCTGTGTCCCATTATATGGGGACATGTATTGCATACCTGGTAGAGCGATGGAATCCTTTTGTATACAAATCTTCTCAAACAGCTTGTCAAATTGTAGTCTGTCTTGATAAAGTAACATACAGACCTGTTCCCCAATAGGCAGCGAATTGTCTTTTGTAGGTAATGCTCATTAACAGGTAATTGCCTGTGCAGCAATCTGTGGCTCAGACTTGCTAATTGCATCCAAAAAAAAAAAAACTGTTTCCTACCACTCCTTGAACCAATGTAGCCCAGATACAGATTTGCTGCATCCAGGATTTTTTGTAAGCTTCAGAGCAGTGCTCTTCATTTTTTCCCTTAGATCTGCTAGTTTTCTGCTCTCCTGCACTTTTATTAGCTTATTAGTCTAGCACTTTAAACTATTCCTGGTGCCAGAAAGTCTGATCTTCAAATTTTCCCTTAGAACTAGCTGGTTTCCCAGTAGTAGCACTAAAATCTGAATCCCTGTGACAAGCACTTGTTCTAAAACTGCTGGAAAGCACTAGGAAGCCATAAACTGATACAAGCACTCAATTCTCCTTGTTAATAAGGAGAGATTAATTGTAGGCACTAAATAGCCTATAACTGCAAAGTACCTTGCCAAGGTAAGGGAAAACAGCTATTGTACTTTACAAAAGAAAAACCGAACCAGGCATGTCCAAGGGTCAGCTTCTAGTAATTTCTCCTGTCCACCTGGTGAATCTGGGCCAACTGGGGCAATGCAGCAATTGCCTCATGTACAGAGACAACCCTCTTCTCCTACCACCCAACACTACAACCTGCAAAAGATGCACTTACATAGCCAAACTGGAAGTAAAGCTCTCTCCAGTCAAGATTGTGCTAGACAGTCAAGAGGAGAAGGTTAACACCTGCACTACACCAAAAGCAACACATAGCCCTTCAAAACTCATGGCACCAACATCCAGACATAGTAACACTAAACCCACTTATGCGGAGGCCCTTAACATTAACCTGCCCATGCAACAAGGATCTCCGAAGCTGAAATGCAAACAAACACCAGCCACAACCAAAGTGACACAGCTCAAAACACCAGTGTGCCACCAAACAACAGCCCCGAAGGCAAGACAGCATATCTAACACTTTAGTCATAGGTGACTCTATAGTCAGGCACACTGACATCCCACTCACCAGGCTGAACAAGGAGAAAATTACTGTCAGCTGCCTGTCGGGTGCCAGGATCCACCACATAATGTACTCAAGTCACTCCACAACAAGTACAAATACAACTCTGTCATTGTCCATGTTGGAGTGAATGACTTGAGATGTACCTCCCTGGACTACATGAAAAAATACTTGGAAGAGCTCTTGGATCATGTGGCCCAGGCAGGTATGACCCTAGCCCTGAGCAGTATCCTGCCTTCACCCAGAATTATACTACAGTATAAGGATAAAATGATTGACTTCAACAATTGGCTAAGTTTCTGGTGTCATTCAAAGGGGATCCAATATCTGTCTGCCTGGGACGACATGATCGACAAACCATGATGCTTTGACAGAGATGGACTGCACCTGTCGCCCCTGGGATTCAGGTTACTGGCTAAGGCTCTTGTCACCCTTATAGTGAATTTCTTAGGCAAGGCTCAAAGGACAAAACCACCACCGTAACAGATACAAGCATGCAAAATCTGAAGGTAATGCTGCTCGATGCTAGAAGTCTAAACCTCAAAATGCACTCTCTCGAGGCACTCCTAAAAATGGAGAACATTGATATCTGTGCAGTAACTGAGACCTGGTTCAAGCATCCAGAGAGCAACCCTGCAATACCAGGCTACAACTCTTACCACACTTTTCAGCCAACAGGATCGAAGCACTAAAGGTGGTGGAGTGTCTATATTCACCAAGGATATTCGCACCTCCAGGCTAGTTGCCCAACACAATGCATCTGAAATTCTACAGGTGCAACTAACACTAGGTAAGACTGCAATCCAAATCATAGCTTGCTACATATCTCCCACCATGCCCCAAGATTCTCATTACACCTTTCTAAACATACTAGACAATATAAAGATACAACCAAACACCCTAACACTCGGTGATTTCAACTACCCTGCCATTAATTTGGAAAACTACGCGGGTACGAACACCTTTGCCCAACGGTTCTTGGAATTCATAAATTCCAATGCCCTGGACTAACTAATCCATAGTCCCACCAGGGGCTCAAATATCCTAGACCTGGTCATTACCAACATGGGAGATTGATGCTCTACACCAGTGGTCACCTCTTCGTTGGTCAGGTCTGACCATAAGCTAATCACCCTTGATGTCCACATCCCACCCCCACCCCACAGCAGGGAAACTTCCATAAAAAAACTTCTCCAAAGCCAACTTCATGCTACTCAAGTCAGAAGTGACAAACGTCATGACACCCATGCAGATGCGAACTGGAAATTCGACCTCTGAATCCTACACTAAGGCACTGTACGAGCACATCCACTCGTGCATGAATCATGCCATTCCAAACAGAACCAAGATGGTCTCCACCAAAAAAAGGAACCCAATCTGGTGGTCCCCTACCATAAACAATTATACAACAGAAGGAAGAAACTGTTTCAGAAAAGAGGAAAATCCCAGGATGCAAAAAACTCCCTTACCAGCCTCAGTAAGAAGATGAGATTCCTCATAAAATCCTCCAATAAAATTGCCAAAGATTCCAAGGACAACCACAAGGCATTCTATAGTTATGTCAAGAAACTAAATGGCAATGCTCAGATCTGCTCTCAGCCACAACAGAATGGCATTAAATATACTGATCCCAAGGATATTGCCAATACCCTGGCAGATCGATTCAGTGCAAACTTCACCCCCCCCTCTCCCCCTAAAGGGCCCATCTCAATACCAAAAGATTGCCAAATTCCGGTACTCATGACCACACAGGTAAAAAACACACTCTTCAAAGCTAAGAATACAGCATCCATGGGATCAGATGACATCTCGGGCTGGGTACTACATGAACTACAAAATGAACTGGCACATCACCTAAGTGTCATGTTTAGTCATAGCCTCACATCAGGCTTCGTGCCCAGTGAGTGTCGCACAGCTACAGTTATCCCACTCCACAAGGGGGGATCCACCTTGGATCCCAGGAACTATTGTCCCATCAGTCTGACAAGCCTGATCTGCAAAGCCATGGAACTTATAAACAAAGACATTGGCAATCTTCAAACACTGGACCCCACCCAGTTTGGTTTCGTAAAGGGCCGATCTTGTCTCCTCAACCTGATTGACTTATACAAATCAGTCTCCAGAGCAGTGAACGAGGGTAAGGTGGTCCATACAGCCTATCTGGAGCTTGCCAAGGCCTTCGACACCATCCCCCACTCTGGAATCATAGATAAACTTACTAAGCTGGGCATTAATCCCTATGTCACTCGATGGGTTGCCAACTGGCTTACTGACAGAACCCACACTGTGAAAGTAGCCTAATCAAAATCCAGCTCCAGACAAGTGACAAGTGGAGTACCTCAGGGTTCAGTCCTGGGACCACTCTTGTTTGGCATCTACTTCTCTGAAGTACAGGCCAGCAGTAAGGGACTCTGGCTAACAAAGTTCACAGATGTGTGTGAACCAAATACTCCACAATAAAACCACTGGTATATTAATGCTGTAGAAAATGCTGGTAGTCCACAAAGTAAAGCAAAAAAGTTTATTGTAAGACAATAGAAAGCTGTTAAGTGCTTTCGTCCTCAACAAAAAAACTTCATCAGGCAAATTAAAATCAAACACAGAACACATTTCAAAGACTCCCTTTGTGCTTCACATGATAGTAGCCACTCCCCCTAAGTAACAAAAATGTAAAAGGGCAGTACAAACTGTGATGTCACTGACAAAATGTTAAATAAATACATGTTAATAGATACAAAAAATATAAAAAATATATAAAAGGATCATCCATTTCACATTTTTTTAAAAGAGCAATGAATAAATATATAAATAAATATATAAATAAATAATCATCTGTTTAAAGCTCTCATTTTTAAAAGGGAATTAATGGAGAGGGATTAATTTAAACATGGCCAGTTGTTCGCATTTAATAACAACTGCCAGTATAATTCTCTCTTTTCTAGTAAGGTAGACAATGCACCTCCCCTGATATCCATCGTGACACCATCAATAACAAAAAAATTAAAGGTGTGGTCACTGTTCTCTGAGGTATGTTTATACAAAGCATTTGTCTCTTTGCCTGTTCTTATTTCATACAAATGTTCACATATTCTATTTTTAAATTTTCTATCAGTTTTTCCATTGTAAAAACAATCACATAGGTTACAGAGGGCACAATAAATAATACGTTCAGAGTTACAGTTATACTTATTTTTGATATGAATCTTAGTGTTGTTGATCATAAATACTGTTCCTTCCTTTATAAAGGGACAGTATCGACACATACCACACTTCAACATGTGCCCATTTGAAAAATGATTCATAGCATGCCCTTTCTCGAAAAAAGTTTTTATTTCTACCTTTTCCAAAAATAACAGTAGGTTGTTCATCAATATGCATTCTGATACTTCGGTCATGTGTTAAAATTGACCAGTTTTTTCTCAAAATATATTTAATATCAGGACTATCAATTGTGTATGTAGAAATGAATGAAGTATTATAATCTTTTCCTGTAAAAACAGAGTTAGGGGCGCAACATTCACTGTGTGTGTTACATCCAATGAAACCTCAGATAAAAGAGGTATATAAAAATTTCTTTCTCTCTTATTTACTACCTCTAAAAGGACATCATTAACAAGTCTCAACGGGTAGCCCCTCTTCAAAAACATGTCTTTTAAGGTGTCACATTCATCTAAAATATCTTCTGAAAGTGATACCATATGGGCAGCCATCCCTGAATAATAGCTTTTTTCTGTTTCTGAGGGTGGATGCTACTATAATGAAGTAGTGAATCTGAATATGTGTACTTTCGATATATTTTAGATATAAACCTACTATTCTGGTAATCCTTAATTAATTTAATATCAAGGAAGGCTATCTCATGTAAGTTAAATGAATATGTAAATCTTAACAATGAAGTGGTGGAATCTAAATATCTAATAAAATCACTAATAAGGGCATTGGGACCATCCCATAAAATAAAAAGGTCGTCCAGAAATCGTGTATAATATTTAACATGCTTGTAAAAGTCAGAAGGAAAGAAAATATTTCTTCTCTCACTGTAAAACCACTATGTTAGCATAAAGATCACCACACGCAGAAGCCATAGCTACCCCTTCCTATTGTAAAAAAATCTCCTTATTAAATAAAATAAAATATTTCTTAAGGACCATCTCCATCAACTGGGTATACATTATTACATCAAAATGGTTTATTTTCTTTTCATATAAGAATTCATTAAACCATTCTAACCCCTCCTGGTGGGGAATAACTGAATAAAGATCCTTTATATCAACCGTTACTAATATATAGAAGCCTTCAAAGGGTATGTGATTAATATCTTTTAAGAAGCTCCATGAGTCTTTACATATATGTGACTCTTGCTGCACAAATTTCTTTAACTTAAATCTAAGTATTTTGCCAGGGGTTGCATAATTGACCCCTTAGAGTCAACTATGGGTCGCATGGGTGGTTGTGATATGCTCTTATGTAGTTTCAGGAGACCAATAGTTTAGGATACATAACAGGCAAATAATTCAAAATGTCCATATCGATAAAACCATCAATAAATAGGTCCTGTAATTCATTTTTAATTTTTGAATAGGCACCATTTACCTCACTGATGGATGATCTTCTGTATGCTTTTCCTTCCAATATGAACAACATTTTTCTATTATAGTCATCCAGGTTCATAATAGCAACCCCCCCCCCCACCCTTATTGGGTTTCATAATTCTGATTGTGTCAAGAAATCCATTACTTTCTTTTATAAGAATACCTTCTTGGATATTATAACCCTCCCCATTACAATAGGTGTAAAGTGCACTCCTAATATCTAATTCACATATTTTCTCAAATAGGCTGATCATAGGGTGCAAGGGGGGGAGGGGGTTATATGTGCTACATATAGATAATGAGCTGGTGGGTTGAATAGGGAAGGAATTCTGAAATAAAACATTAAAATTTATTTTACGAGTGTACAATTTCAGGTCCATCAAGGTTTGTAATATGTTACTACGTTGCTATGGGACATAAGTAAACCCTTTAGAAAAAACATCACATTGTTCTTTATTAAATTCAAGGTTAGAAAAATTATAAACCTTAAAATCATCCATGCTGTTAGTTAAAATACAGCCCTTTGGGAACAAACATGTACCCATGAATTACCACATAAGTGGCAGTACACTAAACACCAAAAGTGTGATAAGGGACTTAGGGACACAGGTAGACAGTGGTCTCACTTTCGATAACCACATAGCCACAACAAGAAAACGACAAAAGATCCAACTAAAGAAACTGCAGCCCAGAAGATAAAGTCAGCAAAACGCATCCACCACAGCTCGGAAAGCAGGAATATTCTTTCTTCCGTTTATTAGACACAAAACAGTACACCATGAAACGAATACAGCAGTTAATCTTGGTTAAGCGCTTTCATCTGTAATATGACAGACTTCCTCAGAACCATGTTTAAACATAAGAAAGTCCTATTTAAAGGAATTTTGGCGCCAATTGTTCCCAAAACTTTTGATTACATTTTAAAGGGCTATGCACTTTGTCTGATCTAATTCATATATTAAAACAGTATAACATTCAATTCTATACATCTGGTGGTTACCAATGGCATTGTGTAAACATTAATACAATTTCTAAGTGAGTTCTAAGTACCTTCTTAATACCAAGTATTATAACAACAATGTATGAAATATTTAATATTTAATATTTAATATTAAAACCATAAATTCAAAGAATCATCAACTATTTGACTACAAAATATCATGCCTTAATAAATAAAATAATATAATATAAAATAATGTTAAAATGTGTATTATGTATATTAAAATGTGTAGTGTTGTATTTGATGCCCTTTCTTCACATAAAATAAAAAACAGTTGTTGACCGATCAAATTGCGTTATATATCTTCCAACATAACCATTGTAACAAGGCATGTATTAGATATAAAATATGAAATATGAAATATAAAATATGGAATATAAAATATGAGATGTAATGATAAAAATTTTAAGTACAAATGTAATAATATAATATGTATATAAATATGAATCGTGTATAAATATAAATATAAATGTAAATATAAATATAAATATAAATATATAAATATATGAATATATAAGTGTATAAATATATATATGTGAAATAAATATTCAAATATTAAAATGGAAAAATGGAAAAAATGATGATAATTATATTAATAATAATGTGTGTGAAATACAAACAATTGTATATAAGAATATAAGGAAAAGAGAATATGTGAGAACAAGTGTGGGGTTATATGAAAGTTGTTATAAAAAACGCAAATGAACCAATGCATCAAGGGATGTAGTGTGATAGGTTCGCCATTGTAAGTATAAAAATGTGTAGTATAATGGTCTAAACAACCACTCAGTTCTCTCTATAGAAAATATCAATATGTAAAAAATCAATATGTAAAAAAATCAGTGTGTGCAACTAGTGGATAACCTCATGAGTCCAACTGCAGAAAGGGTTTTATACTTATAAAATCATTTAACCCAGGACTCATTGTAGCATCACATAAGATCTGCCATCTACTTTCTAATGCAGACAAACTTACTTTCCAATTCCCTCCACTAATTCCTACTTCAACTTGATCTATAATAGCGAAAAGGAAGCTGTGAGTAGGTCCTTTATCGAAAATGTGTTTACTCAATGCATTGTTGTTATCTTGCCTTTTAATTTTATATAAATGTTCGTATATCCTAGTTTTAAACTTCCTTTCGGTCTTACCAACATAGTAAGCCGAACAGGATGTACATGTGGCAAGATAAACTACCCTCTGTGTGTTACAGTTACCCATGAAATACTTAATACATGTCTTGGTAACGTTATTTAATCAAATAATTTTGTTAGTGTTAATATAATTGCATTGGTTGCATGAACCACATTTAGAGTTACCTTTGGTAGGTCTTTTGTTTACACTTCCCTGTTCAAATAAGTGCTTCAAGTTGTGTGATGTTTTATACACTATTTTAGGGTGATTGCCTACACATCTACCCTCATTCTCTGATAATGTGAGAATGTCCCAATACCTGTTTAGAACTTCCTTAACTATATTGGAATAAGGATTGAACCTAATCACACACACGTGCTTGTCACATAGTTCTTCCGATCTGTTTGTCTTAATAAAGGAAACACCTAATAGGGGTTGGAATTTTTTGCCCCACTCTTTCTTAACATAATCGCTGATGTTGTCTAACATATCTTTCGGATAACCTCGATTAACAAACATCTCATAGATCTCCGCCAATTCCATTTCCATAACTTCCCTATTTGAAGACATACGAGCAGCGCGGATACACTGCCCTTTGAATACATTACTGAATATGTGGGGTGGATGGTTACTTTCATAGTTTAAATAGTCGTTAGAAAAAGTTTTCTTTCTGTAAATTTTGGACGCAAAGTTTGTACCATTGTTGCTAATATATGTGTCCAACTATGGAATTCCCTCTACTTCAATGCAGTGTGTAAATTTTAAAAATTCCATAGTGTTATTTATATAGTCCATAAATTTGTAAATCTCCTCTATTGAACCATTCCACAATATAAACAAGTCATCTAAAAATCTAGTATACAACACAATCTTGTTGAAGAATTCACTATTAAATATATACTCTGTCTCCCATTCCAGCATGACCATATTGGCGTAAATCGGGGCACAAGACGTGCCCATGGCCACACCCTTGGTCTGCCTAAAGAGTTCACCCTGAAATTGTAAATAATTGTAATTGAGGACCAACCCCATCATGTCGACAGTTAAATTGATCCTGTCCCAACTTAATGTGGAAAATTTACATAAACTGTTGTGAAAATATTCTAGACCTATGTCTCTAGGTATACTTGAAAAAAGGTCAATTACATCGATAGTGAGAAAAATTAAATCCTTCCTCCATAAATCAGGGGTGAGTTTCCCCAAAAAGTCCCAAGAATCTTTTGTTAAATGGTTGACCTTCTGATATACATGTTTTGTCCACTGATCTATGGTTACCCCTATCTTAAAAGTCTTAGATTTAGATCCCGAAATAATCGGTCTAAAGGGAGGTTGTTCTATACATTTGTGGATTTTTGGTATACCTACAATGTTTGCCATTTTGGGGAATTCAACTCTAATGAATTGATAAATTTCGTTAGAAATTCGATTGTCCAAAAGATACTCTTCAATGGCCAAATCAATTCTTTTGTGGCCTATATTAACTTGGTTAACTGAAATTGCTTCATAATTGCCGGAGGAGTGTAGAATATTAAAAATTTCACTGTTATAATCGAGGGTATTGTACAAAACAATACCTCCACCCTTATCCGGTTTCATGATTCTAATATTGTGACTATCCTTCAAATAGTTAAGGCATTCCCTTTCTTCAACATTCAAATTGTCTTTAAATGTATTAACGTAATCTCTTTTTGTTCTAATATCTTTGTATAATTTATAAACGTCTTTACAAACTAATTTCTCATAATGTAAAACTTAGGGATGGTAAGAGGGTACAAACACACTTTTCTTCATTAATGTCTTTTTAGTAGTACCAGTCATACCCTTTGCTTGTTCATTTTCATCAAATAAAAAAGCTAGGTTAAGTCTACGACTAAATAATTTAATTTCTTTAATCGTATCCACAATATCAAAACGACTAGTGGGTATACATTTCATGCCCTTACTGAACAAGGTAAAAAAATCCTGCTTGACATCCATGTCCGTATAGTTAAACACATTAAATCCATTGTAAGTGTTAATGATGTTTCTAATGGGGTACTGTTCTGTAGATGTTAATATACCCACAGTCGTCTTGAATAAAGTACTATCATTGTGTGTGGATTTAGGAATCTCTGTGTCCTTTAAAAACATAGACCCAAAGTCAGTGGGTGCTTCCACTAGTGATGTTGTCTTCTGTATTGTTTGGGTGCTGGGAAGTATCTCCCCCCCTGAAAATTTGTGTCGTTGTTATTTCTATCTGACCGATCATTGAACTCGTGAATCCTCTCATAATTGTGGGTAACCTTTCTGTTATCATTGGGCCATACATATGCCCTATTGTTCTTATATAGTTCCACATCCCTATCTATCTTCCTGAGTTTCCTATTGTATATCAGCATGGTCTTCTTCTCCGCTGTGGAGAACTGTTTGTGGTATAAATCCCCCCATTGATCAAAGTTCCCATCTTTAATTATATCTTCATTTAAGTTCTCAATGTCCTTAGTAAGCCCCAATACTTTTGTTTCATTATAGTTCATCAATTTCCTCATGTAAGTAAAACCAAAGTCATCAAACATGTTATTAAAATCAATCATATTGGCATTATTGTAGTCAATTCCCAAAGGGAGTTTAAAAAATCTCAGCCCCTTGGGCACAATTTTTAAATTCAAGCATTGCTTTAAATAAGCACTATCAGTTCTAATACTTTTAACTTGAACCAACTTTTTGCCTAGTAACAAAATCTTTGTTTTTAAATTATCACCAGATGTACTACAATGTCTTCCATTTTTGTTAAAATATTCACTTCTACAGTCATCATTTTTAAAAGTAACTTCATCATTCAAAAATAAATCAATAGTGTTCATACTATAACTTTTCTTTGAACCGTTTGTTGTAAAACGGCCCTTGAAACCTGGACCGTATGCAGTGTCGTTAGAAACAGAATTTTTATCAAAGCACACAGTACCTTTCGTGCCTTCACCTTTCTTCAAAGTGTTAGAATAAGTCCTACAATCATCTCGTAGTTTGGGTTTGGTGCCTACCCTGTTTATTTCATTGTCAGAATGGAATAAACTATAGTCAAATGTGAATTCCACCTCAGGGGACAGGTTAATATCTTTCAAAACAGACGCTTTATCTGGCAAACAGTCCGTGCATGGCGGGGTGCCCTGCAACTGTCCGTTGGGTATAACATCAGAATTGCTCACAGTGTTGGTAGAAAAAGCGTTCCCTTGTACTTGCAAGCTGTTAACAGCAACCGGGGAACTCGCCGTAGCAGCTCCAGTGTTAATCGCGTCGGTTAACTTACTAACCAGAGTGAGCAACTTACTCACGTCGGTTTGTAATGCAGTCACTTCCGACCGAAGTGAAGCTATCTCGTCCTTGTCCAATGAAGCCTGGGACACGTCAGTCGACTTGGCCTTCTGGGATTGACGACCACAAGAAAACAACAAAAGATCCAACTAAAGAAACTGCAGCCCAGAAGATAAAGTCAGCAAAATGCATCCACCACAGCTCGGACACCAGGAATATTCTTTCTTCCGTTTATTAGACACAAAACAGTACACCATGAAACGAATACAGCAGTTAATCTTGGTTAAGCGCTTTCATCTGTAATATGACAGACTTCCTCAGAACCATGTTTAAACATAAGAAAGTCCTATTTAAAGGAATTTTGGCACCAATTGTTCCCAAAACTTTTGATTACATTTTAAAGGGCTATGCACTTTGTCTGATCTAATTCATATATTAAAACAGTATAACATTCAATTCTATACATCTGGTGGTTACCAATGGCATTGTGTAAACATTAATACAATTTCTAAGTGAGTTCTAAGTACCTTCTTAATACCAAGTATTATAACAACAATGTATGAAATATTTAATGTTTAATATTTAATATTAAAACCATAAATTCAAAGAATCATCAACTAATTGACTACAAAATATCATGCCTTAATAAGTAAAATAATATAATATAAAATAATGTTAAAATGTGTATTATGTATATTAAAATGTGTAGTATTATATTTGATGCCCTTTCTTCACATAAAATAAAAAAAACAGTTGTTGACCGATCAAATTGTGTTATATGTCTTCCAACATAACCATTGTAACAAGGCATGTATTAGTTATAAAATATGAAATATGAAATATAAAATATGGAATATAAAATATGAGATGTAATGATAAAAATGTTAAGTACAAATGTAATAATGCACTTTATTCAAGACGACTGTGGGTATATTAACATCTACAGAACAGTACCCCATTAGACACATCATTAACACTTACAATGGATTTAATGTGTTTAACTATACGGACATGGATGTCAAGCAGGAATTTTTTACCTTGTTCAGTAAGGGCATGAAATTTATACCCACTAGTCATTTTGATATTGTGGATACGATTAAAGAAATTAAATTATTTAGTCGTAGACTTAACCTAGCTTTTTTATTTGACGAAAATGAACAAGCAAAGGGTTTGACTGGTACTACTAAAAAGACATTAATGAAGAAAAGTGTGTTTGTACCCTCTTACCACCCCCAAGTTTTACATTATGAGAAATTAGTTTGTAAAGACGTTTATAAATTATACAAAGATATTAGAACAAAAAGAGATTACGTTAATATATTTAAAGGCAATTTGAATGTTGAAGAAAGGGAATGCCTTAACTATTTGAAGGATAGTCACAATATTAGAATCATGAAACTGGATAAGGGTGGAGATATTGTTTTGTACAATACCCTCGATTATAACAGTGAAATTTTTAATATTCTACACTCCTCCAGCAATTATGAAGCAATTTCAGTTAACCAAGTTAATATAGGCCACAAAAGAATTGATTTGGCCATTGAAGAGTATCTTTTGGACAATCGAATTTCTAACAAAATTTATCAATTCATTAGAGTTGAATTCCCCAAAATGGCAAACATTGTAGGTATACCAAAAATCCACAAATGTATAGAACAACCTCCCTTTAGACCGATTATTTCGGGATCTAAATCTAAGACTTTTAAGATAGGGGTAACCATAGATCAGTGGACAAAACATGTATATCAGAAGGTCAACCATTTAACAAAAGATTCTTGGGACTTTTTGGGGAAACTCACCCCTGATTTATGGAGGAAGGATTTAATTTTTCTCACTATCGATGTAATCGACCTTTTTTCAAGTATACCTAGAGACATAGGTCTAGAATATTTTCACAACAGTTTATGTAAATTTTCCACATTAAGTTGGGACAGGATCAATTTAACTGTCGACATGATGGGGTTGGTCCTCGATTACAATTATTTACAATTTCAGGGTGAACTCTTTAGGCAAACCAAGGGTGTGGCCATGGGCGCGTCTTGTGCCCCGATTTATGCCAATATGGTCATGCTGGAATGGGAGACAGAGTATATATTTAATAGTGAATTCTTCAACAAGATTGTGTTGTATACTAGATTTTTAGATGACTTGTTTATATTGTGGAATGGTTCAATAGAGGAGATTTACAAATTTATGGACTATATAAATAACACTACGGAATTTTTAAAATTTACACACTGCATTGAAGGAGAGGGAATTCCATATTTGGACACATATATTAGCAACAATGGTACAAACTTTGCGTCCAAAATTTACAGAAAGAAAACTTTTTCTAACGACTATTTAAACTATGAAAGTAACCATCCACCCCACATATTCAGTAATGTATTCAAAGGGCAGTGTATCCACGCTGCTCGTATGTCTTCAAATAGGGAAGTTATGGAAATGGAATTGGCGGAGATCTATGAGATGTTTGTTAATCGAGGTTATCCGAAAGATATGTTAGACAACATCAGCGATTATGTTAAGAAAGAGTGGGGCAAAAAATTCCAACCCCTATTAGGTGTTTCCTTTATTAAGACAAACAGATCGGAAGAACTATGTGACAAGCACGTGTGTGTGATTAGGTTCAATCCTTATTCCAATGTAGTTAAGGAAGTTCTAAACAGGTATTGGGACATTCTCACGTTATCAGAGAA
Organism: Protopterus annectens; assembly: GCF_019279795.1. Classification (NCBI taxonomy): domain Eukaryota; kingdom Metazoa; phylum Chordata; order Ceratodontiformes; family Protopteridae; genus Protopterus; species Protopterus annectens. The sequence goes on along the minus strand of NC_056740.1, from coordinate 86,005,475 downwards.
TGAGGGTAGATGTGTAGGCAATCGCCCTAAAATAGTGTACAAAACATCACACAACTTGAAGCACTTATTTGAACAGGGAAGTGTAAACAAAAGACCTACCAAAGGTACCTCTAAATGTGGTTCATGCAACCAATGCAATTATATTAACACTAACAAAATTATTCGATTAAATAACGTTACCAAGACATGTATTAAGTGTTTCACGGGTAACTGTAACACACAGAGGGTAGTTTATCTTGCCACATGTACATCCTGTTCGGCTTACTATGTTGGTAAGACCGAAAGGAAGTTTAAAACTAGGATATACGAACATTTATATAAAATTAAAAGGCAAGATAACAACAATGCATTGAGTAAACACATTTTCGATAAAGGACCTACTCACAGCTTCCTTTTCACTATTATAGATCAAGTTGAAGTAGGAATTAGTGGAGGGAATTGGAAAGTAAGTTTGTCTGCATTAGAAAGTAGATGGCAGATCTTATGTGATGCTACAACGAGTCCTGGGTTAAATGATTTTATAAGTATAAAACCCTTTCTGCAGTTGGACTCATGAGGTTATCCACTAGTTGCACACACTGATTTTTTTACATATTGATTTTTTACATATTGATATTTTCTATAGAGAGAACTGAGTGGTTGTTTAGACCATTATACTACACATTATTATATTTACAATGGCGAACCTATCACACTACATCCCTTGATGCATTGGTTCATTTGCGTTTTTTATAACAACTTTCATATAACCCCATACTTGTTCTCACACATTCTCTTTTCCTTATATTCTTATATACAAGTGTTTGTATTTCATACACACTATTTATCATCATTTTTTCTATTTTTCCATCTTAATATTTGAATATTTATTTCACATATATATATATATATATTTATACATTTATATATTCATATATTTATATATTTATATTTATATTTATATTTACATTCATATTTATACACTATTCATATTCATATACATATTATATTATTACATTTGTACTTAACATTTTTATCATTACATCTCATATTTTATATTCCATATTTTATATTTCATATTTCATATTTTATAACTAATACATGCCTTGTTACAATGGCTATGTTTGAAGATATAGAACACAATTTGATCGGTCAACAACTGTTTTTTATCTTATGTGAAGAAAGGGCATTAAATACAACACTACACATTTTAATACATATTTTAACATTATTTTATATTATATTATTTTATTTATTAAGGCATGATATTTTGTAGTCAATTAGTTGATGATTCTTTGAATTTATGGTTTTAATATTAAATATTAAATATTAAATATTTCATACATTGTTGTCATAATACTTGGTATTAAGAAGGTACTTAGAACTCACTTAGAAATTGTATTAATGTTTACACAATGCCATTGGTAACCACCAGATGTATAGAATTGAATGTTATACTGTTTTAATATATGAATTAGATCAGACAAAGTGCATAGCCCTTTAAAATGTAATCAAAAGTTTTGGGAACATTTGGCGCCAAAATTCCTTTAAATAGGACTTTCTTATGTTTAAACATGGTTCTGAGGAAGTCTGTCATATTACAGATGAAAGCGCTTAACCAAGATTAACTGCTGTATTTGTTTCATGGTGTACTGTTCTGTGTCTAATAAACGGAAGAAAGAATATTCCTGGTGTCCGAGCTGTGGTGGATGCGTTTTGCTGAATTTATCTTCTGGGCTGCAGTTTACATAGCCACAAGAGTCAGGAAATCCTTCTATGTGGCACACATCACTAAAGGCTTTTCATCCAGAAAAAAGGAGGTCATTGTCCCACTGTACTCATCCCTCATTAGACCCATTATAGAGTACAATGCCCCATTTGGTATGTACCTCACAAGACATCTGCAACAACTGGAAAGGCCACAGAAATACCTCACTAAAAGAATCACAGGCCTAAAGCAGATGCCCTATGCTGACCATCTAAAAAAACTCCAGCTATACTCTGTCGGATATCGCCTACTCAGAGGTGATCTCTGCTTAACATACAAGGCCATGTCAAACCCAGTGCTGTTGAACATGCCACACTTAAAGAAATCCCAATCCCTCAGAACTACATGCTCCAGGGATCTAAACCTGGTCATCACAATGAACAAAACATGCTGGAGGGATAGGTTCCTGACCCAAAGACTCTCCATACTCTGGAATAGACTTCCCATGCATGTCATGCTGAGTGCCTCTTTGGCCCTCTTCAAAAGGAACCTTGATGATTGGATGGGAGATAGGAAATTCACCCCGCGGATCATGTTAGTCACCCTGCTAGACAGGGGACCAGGGAAGTAAATATTCTGGGAAAAAACTGACAGGGAATTGTTATGGCTAGGCTTTTATAGGCCCTAGGGCCGATAGCCTAGTACCAGCCTATGAACCTATGAATTCAAAACAACTGGGTTGCACTTTCATTAGCCAATGACAAGGTACCACAGTGCAATATGTAAGGCCTTCATGTGGGCCTTGACCCCTTTCTTACTCTTTCAGATGGACATCAGTGAGGTGTAGAGACTATAGCATCACAGAGTATAGGTACAAATACTGTCCACTGCTGAGATTTATGAGGTATGTCCACAGTTTTGCAAGCTATGTTTGGCCATTGTCCCATAACATTGTGATTACCTAACAGTTCAGTGTTAAACATTGTGGGTCAAGATCAGTAATGGGGAAGACACATGTGAGTGTCAGGCATCATATCCATCAGAATATTCATGCTGATGCAGTAACTGCTATTCTTTCAGCTCATTATCTTTGTAGGGGCAAACTGTGAAACATGTCCCTGTCGATGGACGTTTGACCCCCCCCCACCTTATGTATGGTTTTGTCTGGATCCATAGTTCTAGAGAGTTGTAAGTTATGGTAGGTCTGAAGCTAGCTTAACATACAGCTGTGTATATTGTGGGCTGCAGCTGCTGCTGCAGCATAGGACACATAGGGGGAGTGTGAACACTTCGGAGGACAGCAAGCTGTACGTGTTACTGAGGCAGCACTGTCATCTCTGTTGTTACATCAAAGCCAGGGTAAGGACACCCTTTACAGTCCATTCAAGGCATGTGCTTAAGGTATGTCTGTTATGTAACAGTGCCAATCCAGAGTAGTAGGCAACATATATTTAGGCTATATGAATATGTGCAATGTGTCCCTACCTACAGTCCTTTGACTTGCAAACATGGGTAGCAGTTAAATCAGTAGCAGCAACCTGTGTGGGTTAAAATTGCATGACTTTGTCATTATTTGCGCATTCACAACAATGTAATTGAAGTGCAACACACTGGATTTGAACCCAGGATTGTGGTTGGCAAAATGTACTGCATATAAGGCACTTAACAGACTGAGCTACTGAGGCAGTAATAGAGCAAGTGTATTTGTAAGATATATGTACATACATACAATCTGTGACACACGTCTGCACCCATCATTATGTACATGGCTGTCAAAGGCAGTTGTTGTGCAGCAGATTCCCAGCTGTAGACATATGTACTTTGCCATTGCTGCCTTAGCAGGTATGTCTATAGATGCTACTGAGAAAAGGGAACAATTACCTGCTATCATACCTCTCAACCTCTTAGAGCAAGAACTATGGACAAAGCCATAAATACAAGAGGGGCAAAGGCCCAAAAATAGGGACAATCTTTAAATATTGCTCTTGCAAATGTAGAATGTAGATAGAATAACAGGCTCTGCATTAGCATGTGTTTTCTGAAGGGTATGACATGGGACACTCAAATGTCTGTCATGATTTTTGAACCTCAGTCTTTAATGACTTGCCACAACTTTGCCGGAAACATAGATTTTTAGGAAAATTGGGCCAAATATAGGGGGAAAAACTCTGGACATTCTGCAACAATTTGTACAGTAGACAGGTACATCTGCTATCCCAGGCCTCATATACATCCATTATTATTTATTTCTTTTTCTACTGGTGTAGTGCTTGCATCACAGTCTAAAGTACACTCCCATTTTTCCCATTATATGTACTTACAGTCTGTCAGTGGCAATCAGCATATGTTGCTGGAAACACATGTGTTAATTCAGAGATGAGTGGCCTAGTGGGATAATGCATTACTGTCTAGTTGACAGTGGCCCAGGTTTGAGACATGGTAAGGGTAATTATTTTGCAGATGTGCCTAACATTGTCAGAAACACAGCAGATCATTAAAGCATAGGCATATTTAAGCAGGTGTGTACGTGTTTGTTTGGCACGCTGCTTAGCTCTGTGCAAATCCATGCTAAAAATAAAAAAGAAAAGAAAAATGGGGTGATATGACAGTGCAGAGAATAAGTCAGGAACCAACCACCATGGACATCCAAAAGTCTCTTAAAATCCTTTATTAAAACAAACCCTTGATAAAAAGGAAATGTTTGTAGCAAAATCCTTGTGGAAAAATACGTAAAGACACAAAAAGGTGCACCATTCAGGATGGATAAGCGCTTTTGGGTTTTCCCTTCCTCAGATCCTGTTACAAGAGAAAAAAGGTGTTCAATTTAAGGAAGGCTTGAACAATCAAGACATTCACACAAACTGACACTTCCAGTACAAGCCAAAAGCAAGACATCCTATCAGAAACATAATGGAGAAAATACACCCTCCCTGAGATCCAGTAAGTGTAAAAACTTTAGGTACAAATTAAGGCATTGCTTCATCGGGTGTGCATTTACTTTATAAGTAAATGCTGCTCTAATAGAATGGATACCAGTCCTCTTTCTTCAGAAGTGTTAAAGAATTAATGCAACACCTTAGTTTAAAAATGATATGTTAAATAAATCATAAAATAGTAGATTAGCACTCTGTTTCAATGAAGTATGTCTTATCACATAAAAAGCAGTTGTTCACAGTACATAAACCATAGCTGAACAGCCTAGACCAATCACAGTGCCTATATGAGCCAACACCTCCAGCTCATGTCAATACAGTGTTTCTCTGCGGGGGGGGGGGGGGATAAAAAGGGGGGCACACCTTTCCTTGGCTCAAAGCAGGCTGATAAAGTAAGGAAGAAAGGATGCATTTATCAGTAACAATCTTTAATGTGTTTGATCTTTAAAATAGGTTTTAATGGTATTACACCGGTAAATCCAGGTTCACGATCAGCTCGTAGATTGATGATCAACTCAGTTTCAGCAACTTCAATGTGATTCTGCTTTAAAATCTGTCACTGATTTGAGTTAAAGAAAAGCGTTTCCTTTCTCCTTTACTTTATCAGCCTGCTTTGAGCTAAGGAAAGGTGTGCATCCCACCTTTTTTTTACCCCCACAGAGAAACCATTTGCTCACCCAATGAAGCAGTGCCTTAATTTGTACTTAAAGTTTTTCCTCTGACTTGATCTCAGGGAGGGTGTATTTTCTCCATTATGTTTCTAATAGGATGTCTTGCCTCTAGCTTGTACTGGAAGTGTCAGTTTGTGTGAATGTCTTGATTGGTCAAGCCTTCCTTAAATGGAACACCTATTTTCAGTTGTAACAGGATCTGAGGAATGCAAAACCTGAAAACGCTTATCCTCCCTGAATAGTGCACCTTTTTGTGTCTTTACATATTTTTCCACAAGGATTTTTTACAAACATTTCCTTTTTATCGATGGTTTATTTTAATAAAGGATTTTAGGTTCATAGGTTCATACTAGGCTATCTGCCCTAGGGCATTTACAAGCCTAGCCAGAGTGTGTTTGGCTTTCGCCACCCATTTTAAATTAATTTTGCTATGCCCTTTTTCGAGGTTAGTATACTGTGCCTACGTCTAACAGTGACACAGAAGTGATACCCGGGGTAAACCTACGATCTCCCATCCACTCATCAAGATTCCTCTGGAAGAGAGTCAATGAGGGACTCTGCCTAACCTGGACTGTGATAACCTGGACTGGGATTTTATTCCAGAGTGAAGGGAGCCTCTGGGTTATGAATCTGTCCCTCCAGCATGTCCTATTTATTTCAGTGCTGAGGTTCAAGTCTCTTGAGCGTGCAGCTTGATGGGATTTGGATTTTCTGAGGTGCAGCATGTCCATTAATTCTGGGTTGGACATGGCTTTATACGTCAGGCACAGATCGCCTCTGAGCAGGCGGTATGCCACTGAGTAGAGCTGGAGTTTCTTTAACCGAGCAGCATATGGCATCTGTTTGAGCCCTATGATCCTCTTAGTGAGGTACTTTTGGGGTCTTTCCAGTTGCTGCAGGTGTCTGGTAAGGTACATCCCGAAAGGGGCATTGTACTCAATTATGGGCCTGATGAGGGATGAGTAAAGAGGCATGATGACCTCCCCTGATCTAGATGTGAATCCCTTCATGATTAGGTGGGCTATATAAAATGTTTTTCTAACCACTTTGGCCACGTGGTTGTCAAATGAGAGATTGCTATCAACTTGGGTCCCCAGGTCCCTAATTACTTCTTCTGTACTTAATGGATTACCACCTATGTGGTAATTTGTGGGCACTTTGTTCTTGCCAAAGGGGATGACTATACACTTTTTGGCGTTTAGCTTGTGGCCATGGCTCTGGCACCAGTTGTATGTTTCTATGATGCCCTTTTGGAGGAAGCTTGTGTCGGCTGGAGAGTCGATTATGGCGCCCAGTTTGCAGTCATCTGCAAACTTAGTCAGCCACAGTCCTTCCATGTTGGCCTGTACCTCCGAGAAATATGTACCGAACAAGAGAGGTCCCAGGACTGAGCCTTGTGGGATGCCACTTGTAACTGGTTTGGAGTCTGACATGGCTCTGGCAATTCTAACCATGTGGGTTTTGTCCTTGAGCCAGTTTGCAACCCATCTAGTGACATAGGGGTTTATATTTAAGCTGGTGAGCTTATCTATAATGCCCGAGTGGGGTATTGTATCGAAGGCTTTTGCGAGGTCCAGGTAGGCTGTGTGGACCACCTTCCCCTCGTCAATGGCCTTGGTGACTGTTTCAAAGAAATCAACCAGGTTTAAGAGGCAGGATCTGCCCTTAACAAAGACAAACTGGGTAGGATCCAGTGCCTGTAGGTCCCCAATATCTTTATTTATGAGGTCCATGATGATCCTTTTCATAGCTTTGCAGACCAAGCTAGTCAGGCTTATGGGACGATAGTTTCCAGGATCCGTTGAGGCACCACCTTTGTGGAGAGGGACCACTGGTGCTGTACACCACTCTTTGGGTACATATCCTGTAGTAAGGCTGAGATTGAACAGTAGTTTTATGTTTGGGTTTAGCTCTTCTTGGAGTTCACGTAGGACGCAGCCCAGGACACCATCTGGTCTCATTGATGCTGTGTTTTTTGCTTTGGAGAGGGCAGCTATTACCTGAGCATCTGAGATGTCAGGGGGGCAGCACTCTGCTGGGATAAATATTTGGCCTTTTGGTGGGGAGGGGGGAGAAGTTTGCGCTGAACCTGTCAGCTAGGATGTTGGCAATGTCTGTGGGTTCGGTGTATTTTTTGTCATTTTGGACTAATTCTGAGCATATCTGGGAATTCCCACCCAGGTTCCTAACATAACTAAAGAAAGCCTTGTGATTATCCTTAGTGTCCTGTGCAATTTTTCTCTTGAAGGTGGCCTTAGATGATTTTATGAGTGCCCGTAGTTTTTTTCTAATACTGATCAGAGATGCCTTCCCTTTTTGGGATTTTGCAATATCATGTAGTAGCTTCCTCCTTCTATTGTATAGTTTGTTTATGGCTGGGGTCCACCAGACAGGACGTCTGCCTTTGGAGGATTGGGTCTTGGTTTTATTTGGGATTGCATGATCCATGCATTCCTGAAGGTGTTCATAGAATGCGTTTATAAAGGATTCTGCGGTCTGGGCCGTATTTTCCAAAGGCCCGGGGGCTTTGAATGATTCCACCTCGGTTTTGAGGAGTGTGAAATTTGCTTTAGAGAAGTTTTTCACTGTGGTTTTCAGGGCAGGGGGTGGAGTCGGGATGTGAATACCCAGTGAGATTAGTTTATTGTCTGATCTTACCAGTGAGGGATACACTTCTGGTCTGGAGCATAGAGTCCCCATGTTGGTGATGATCAGGTCCAGTATGTTTTCCCCTCTTGTGGGAGTGGTAACAAGTTGTTCCATAGCATTTGAGTTTATAAATTCTAGGAACCTTTGGGCTAGGGTGTTGGAGCTAGAGTAATGCTACCAGTCTATGTTTGGGTAGTTGAAGTTGCCCAATATAATGATGTTTGGAGAGACCTTCATATTTTCCAGTGTTCTCAGGAAGGCCGAGTGGGGTTCCTAGGTTTGGGAGGGGGGTCTGTAGCAGGCTATAAACTGGAAGTCAGTTTTACCCACTGTTAGTTGCACATGGATAATCTCTGATGCTTCGTGCTGTGCCACCAACCTGGAGGTGTGGGTATCTTTGTCGAATATTGAAACTCCCCCTCCTTTTGTGGTACGGTCCAAGTTTTGGGGCCGAAAAGCATGGTATGAGGTATAACCTGGTAGTGCTGGGGTACTCTCGGGACCTTGAACCAGGTTTCTGTTACTGCACAGATATCAATGTTCTCCATGCTAAGGAGAGTTTCGAGTGCGTGCATCTTGAGGTTTAGACTTCTGGCATTGAGTAGCATTACTCTTAGTTTCTTATCCCTTGTGATACCTATATAGGTGGGTTTGTCTTTTGAGCCTTGCCTAAAAAAGGCACTATGGGAGTAGCAAGAGCCTTTGCAAATATCCGAAAGCCCAGGGGTGACAGGTGCAAGCCGTTCCTAGCGAAGCATCGTGGATTGTCGAGCATGATATCCCAGGCTGACAGGCATTGGATCCCCTTTGAATGACACCAATACTTAAGCCAATTGTTGAAATTGATCATCTTGTCTTCATATTGTGGCATCATTCTTGGTGAGGGTAAGATGCTACTCAAGGTCAGGGTCATACCGGCCTGGGCTACATGCTCAGAGAACTCCTCTATGTCTCTTTTCCTGTAGTCCGGGGTGGTACGTCTCAGGTCATTCACACCAGCACGGACAATGACTGAGTCATATTTGTACTTGCCTTGGAGTGACCTGAGTACTTGTGTTATGTGGCGGATCCTAGCGCCTGACAGGCAGCTCACCGTGACCTTCTCCTTGTTCAGCCTGGTGAGCGGGATGTCAGTGTGCCTGATGATAGAGTCACCTATTAAAAGTGTATCAGATGTGTTGTTTAGCCTTAAGGGCTGTGACTGTTCGGCACACTGGCTTTGTGAGCTATGTGTTGCACATGTTTTGTTTTGGGGTAGCGGTTGCTTGGGTGTCTGCTTTGGAGGTCTCTGCTGCTTAGGCAGATTTTTATTTAGAGCCTCCGAGTATGTTTTTGTGTGTTTATGTGTTTGGTTTGCTGTTGTGGTAGGTCTATGTGAGACTGGAATTGTAGTGAGTGTGGTTTCCTTCTCATCCTGACTGGTTTCACCAGTACTGAGTTGAGAGAGCTTAGCCTCCAGTATGGCTATATGGTTGCATCTCTCACATGAGTTGGAATTTGTTGGGAGGAAGAGAGGGTTGTCTGTGTACATGAGGCAGTTGTAACATTGCCTCAAGATTCCCAGATTCACCAGTTGGACCGGAAAGGAGATTGACAACTGACCTTTGGACATGCCAGAATAGTATTGGGAATTCCTTTATAATTGAAAAAATGGCCAATGGGGAACAAGGTACTCAAGGGGAGTTTGTGAGGGTGTAGTGCTTTTAATATTTTAGTGCTGACTTATATAATTGCTTTAGTGAGCAAGTGCCAGGTAACTTAAATGCAATGTGTTTCAGGTAACTTAAATGCAAAAACGACAAACAGTAACTTTCTTTCAAGTGAAACAAGGAAATAAGTACAGTAAGCAATGTAGATATCACTAGGGATCAACAGAAGCGCTGAAAAGCCACATTTTAGGTGGAATTAGCATTTCAGGGAAATAACAACAAACAAACAAGCAGCATACAAATAAAGCTAGATTCAGCAGGCCTGGATCTAGTCTATTATACAGCAAACAAGGTGTACCAATTTCATTAAGAAACAGTTCAAATATGCAGGCACTATAAGCCTTTAACCAGAAATTCCCAGCTCAGAAGGGCAGAGTCCAGCCTCTCCTCCTACAAGAGTGCAGACCACGAACCTTCTTAATGTAAAATAACTGCCTGAAGCCCAAGTGCTTAAACCAGAACTAATACACTTTTAGAATAACAGACACTGAGCCCTCAATCAGCAGTTCACAACTTAGAAGGATGTAAGCTACCTGTTCTGCCACCACAGTGCAGGCCACAAACCTTCCTAATGTAAAACAACTGGTCTGAAGCCCAAGTGCTTAATCCAACAGACTTAGAATGATAGCTACACTTTGATCAAGTTACTACCAAGCAGTAATAAATACAATTGAATACTTTAAAGAATGCCTGGATTAGTGCTCAGATTATACAAATAAAGCTAGATTCAACAGGCCTGGATCTAGTCTATGCTACAGCAAACAAGGTGTACCAATTTCAGTAAGAAGCAGTTTAGATATGCAGGCACTATAAGCCTTTAACCAGAAATTCCCAGCTAGAAGGGCAGAGTCCAGCCTCTCCTCCCACAAGAGTGCAGACCACGAACCCTCTTAATGTAAAATAACTGGCCTGAAGCCCATGTGCTTAAAACAGAATTAATACACTTTTAGAATAACAGACACTGAGCCCTCATTCAGCAGTTCCCAACTTAGAAGGATGTAAGCTACCTGTCCTGCCACCACAGTGCAGACCACAAACCTTCCTAATTTAAAACAACTGGTCTGAAGCCCAAGTGCTTAAACTAAAAGGCATAGAATGAGTTACACCAAACAGCAATAAATACAACTGAGTAAATTTAAGATGACGCAAAAGCAAAGTAAAGTAGGAAGAAACACAAATACAGTAAAAGCAGATTTTTTTTTTTTTTTTGTGAGCAAATGAGATGGGCACAGAAAAAAGTGCAAATGCAGGCCTTCAAATCAGAAATTTGAGAGAGATGGAAGACCACCCAAATGGCCAATAACTACAAATTCTGGGCCAGAACAACTCCTTATGTGGTAGACAGGTTACCTAGTGCTTACCACTCACACTGATAAGTTAGAAGGCTTCCCTCCAACACAGAAAGGATTGGGGGCTCAGAAGCTTACAAATAGTCCTGGATATAGCAAATCTGTATCTGGATCACTAATTACAGGAAAGGTAGGAAACAGGCTTACAATTTGCAGTGCAAGCTGGCACACTTGAGTATGTAGCATTATTAGTCCACACACAGTTTGAAAAAATGTAATTCAATTAAAAAGGACTAAAAGCAAGTGCAGAAAGGGTTTATTAGGTAGAATGCGGTAAAGAGATGGGACTTGGGGAGTGTCCTAGATCAAATCTACACTGGAGAGGGCACTGCAAAAGCCACCATATTTAAACTACTACCAGAACAGGGAGTGGGGGTGGGGAAAAGTTTCAACAGAGATGTGAGGAATCAGAGTGCAAATTATAAAACCCAAAAATATATACTGATCTCTGTATATTTGCAGAACACTAATACAACAGATATCTAAGCAACAATTTAGCTCTATAATACAGAATAATACAGAAAAATATACTCAGCTCTATATACTTGCAGAAAGTCTTGTAAGGATGTTCCACTTTAAATGCAGACTGCTGCTATTAACAGTTCAAATTAAGGGAACCTTGAGTTAACACAACACAAGCAATAGAAACCACATTGGGGGGGGGGGGGAGTTTCAAAAGAGATGTGAGGAATCAGAGTGCAAACTATAAAACCCAAAAAATATATACCGATCTCTGTATATTTGCAAAGCACTAAGACAACAGATATCTAAGCAACAATTTAGCTCTATAATACAGAATAATACAAAAAAAATATACTCAGCTCTATATATTTGCAGAAAGTCTTGTAAGGCTGTCCCACTTTAAATGCAGACTGCTGCTATTAATAGTTAAAATTAAGGGGACCTTGAGTTAACACCACATAAGCAATAGAAACCACAATGAGGGTGGGTGGGGAAGAAAGTTTCAACAGAGATGTGAGGAATCAGAGTGCAAATTATAAAACCCAAAAACTATATACTGATCTCTGTATATTTGTAGAACACTAAGACAACAGATATCTAAGCAACAATTTAGCTATATAATACAGAATAATACAGAAAAATATACTCAGCTTTATATATTTGCAGAAAGTCTTGTAAGGCTGTTCCACTTTAAATGCAGACTGCTGCTATTAACAGTTCAAATTAAGGGAACCTTGAGTTAACACCACACAAGCAATAGAAACCACAATGGGGGGGGGGGGAGAAAGTTTCAACAGAGATGTGAGGAATCAGAGTGCAAATTATAAAACCCCAAAAATATATACTGATCTTTGTATATTTGCAGAACACTAAGACAACAGATATCTAAGCAACAATTTAGCTCTATAATACAGAATAAAACAGAAAAATATACTCAGCTCTATATATTTGCAGAAAGTCTTGTAAGGCTGTTCCACTTTAAATGCAGACTACTGCTATTAACAGTTCAAATTAAGGGAACCTTGAGTTAACAACACACAAGCAATAGAAACCACAATGAGGGGGTGGGGGGTGGGGAAGAAAGTTTCAACAGAGATGTGAGGAATCAGAGTGCAAATTATAAAACCCAAAAAATATATACTGATCTCTGTATATTTGCAGAACACTAAGACAACAGATATCTAAGCAACAATTTAGCTCTATAATACAGAATAATACAGAAAAATATACTCAGCTCTATATATTTGCAGAAAGTCTTGTAATTCTGTTCCACTTTAAATGCAGACTGCTGCTATTAACAGTTCAAATTAAGGGAACCTTGCGTTAACACCATGCAAGCAATAGAAACCACAATGAGGGGGGGGGGGAGAACGTTTCAACAGAGATGTGAGGAATCAGAGTGCAAATTATAAAACCCAAAAAATATATAGTGATCTCTGTATATTTGCAGAACACTAAGACAACAGATATCTAAGCAACAATTTAGCTCTATAATACAGAATAATACATAAAAAAATTCTCAGCTCTATATATTTGCAGAAAGTCTTGTAAGGCTGTTCCACTTTAAATGTAGACTGCTGCTATTAACAGTTCAAATTAAGGGAACCTTGAGTTAACACCATACAAGCAATAGAAACCACAATGGGGGGTGGGGTGGGGAAGAACGTTTCAACAGAGATGTGAGGAATCAGAGTGCAAATTATAAAACCCAAAAAATATTTACTGATCTCTGTATATTTGCAGAACACTAAGACAACAGATATCTAAGCAACAATTTAGCTCTATAATACAGAATAATACAGAAAAATATACTCAGCTCTATATATTTGCAGATAGTCTTGTAAGGCTGTTCCACTTTAAATGCAGACTGCTGCTATTAACAGTTCAAATTAAGGGAACCTTGAGTTAACACCACACAAGCAATAGAAACCACAATGGGGGTGGGGTGGGGAAGAAAGTTTCAACAGAGATGTGAGGAATCAGAGTGCAAATTATAAAACCCAAAAATATATACTGATCTCTGTATATTTGCAGAACACTAAGTCAACAGATATCTAAGCAACAATTTAGCTCTATAATACAGAATAATACAGAAAAATATACTCAGCTCAATATATTTGCAGAAAGTCTTGTAATTCTGTTCCACTTTAAATGCAGTCTGCCGCTATTAACAGTTCAAATTAAGGCAACCTTTAGTTAACACCATGCAAGCAATAGAAACCACAATGAGGGGGCTGGGGAAGAAAGCTTCAACAGAGATGTGAGGAATCAGAGTGCAAATTATGAAACCCAAAAAAATATATACTGATCTCTGTATATTTGCAGAACACTAAGACAACAGATATCTAAGCAACAATTTAGCTCTATAATACAGAATAATACAGAAAAATATACTCAGCTCTATATATTTGCAGGACGTCTTGTAAGCCTGTTCCACTTTAAATGCAGACTGCTGCTATTAAAAGTTCAAATTAAGGGAACCTTGAGGTAACACCACACAAGCAATAGAAACCACAATGAGGGGGTGGGGAAGAAAGTTTCAACAGAGATGTGAGGAATCAGAGTGCAAATTGTAAAACCCAAAAAATATATACTGATCTCTGTATCTTTGCAGAACACTAAGACAACAGATATCTAAGCAACAATTTAGCTCTATAATACAGAATAATACAGAAAAATATACTCAGCTCTATATATTTGCAGAAAGTCTTGTAAGGCTGTTCCACTTTAAATGCAGACTGCTGCTATTAACAGTTCAAATTAAGGGAACCTTGAGTTAACACCACAGAAGCAATAGAAACCACAATGACGGGGGTGGGGAAGAAAGTTTCAACAGAGATGTGAGGAATCAGAGTGCAAATTATAAAACCCAAAAAATATATACTGATCTCTGTATATTTGCAGAACACTAAGACAACAGATATCTAAGCAACAATTTAGCTCTATAATACAGAATAATACAGAAAAATATACTCAGCTCTATATATTTGCAGAAAGTCTTGTAAGGCTGTTCCACTTTAAATGCAGACTGCTGCTATTAACAGTTCAAATTAAGGGAACCTTGAGTTAACACCACACAAGCAATAGATACCACAATGGGGGTGGGAGGGGGGAAGAAAGTTTCAACAGAGATGTGAGGAATCAGAGTGCAAATTATAAAATCCAAAAAATATTTACTGATCTCTGTATATTTGCAGAACACTAAGACAACAGATATCTAAGCAACAATTTAGCTCTATAATACAGAATAATACAGAAAAATATACTCAGCTCTATATATTTGCAGAAGGTCTTGTAAGGCTGTTCCACTTTAAATGCAGACTGTTGCTATTAACAGTTCAAATTAAGGGAACTTTGAGTTAACACCACACAAGCAATAGAAACCACAATGGGGGGGGGAGAAAGTTTCAACAGAGATGTGAGGAATCAGAGTGCAAATTATAAAACCCAAAAAATATATACTGATCTCTGTATATTTCCAGAACACTGAGACAACAGATATCTAAGCAACAATTTAGCTCTATAATACAGAATAATACAGAAACATTTACTCAGCTCTATATATTTGCAGAAAGTCTTGTAAGGCTGTTCCACTTTAAATGCAGACTGCTGCTATTAACAGTTCAAATGAAAGGAACCTTGAGTTAACACCACACAAGTGATAGAAACCACAATGGGGGTGGGGTGGGGAAGAAAGTTTCAACAGAGATGTGAGGAATCAGAGTGCAAATTATAAAACCAAAAAAATATATACTGATCTCTGTATATTTGCAGAACACTAAGACAACAGATATCTAAGCAACAATTAAGCTCTATAATACAGAATAATACAGAAAAATATACTCAGCTCTATATATTTGCAGAAAGTCTTGTAATTCTGTTCCACTTTAAATGCAGTCTGCCGCTATTAACAGTTCAAATTAAGGCAACCTTTAGTTAACACCATGCAAGCAATAGAAACCACAATGAGGGGGCTGGGGAAGAAAGCTTCAACAGAGATGTGAGGAATCAGAGTGCAAATTATAAAACCCAAAAAATATATAGTGATCTCTATATATTTGCAGAACACTAAGACAACAGATATCTAAGCAACAATTTAGCTCTATAATACAGAATAATACAGAAAAATATACTCAGCTCTATATATTTGCAGATAGTCTTGTAAGGCTGTTCCACTTTAAATGCAGACTGCTGCTATTAACAGTTCAAATTAAGGGAACCTTGAGTTAACACCCTACAAGCAATAGAAACCACAATGAGGGGTGGGGAAGAAAGTTTCAACAGAGATGTGAGGAATCAGAGTGCAAATTATAAAACCCAAAAAATATATATTGATCTCTGTATCTTTGCAGAACACTAAGACAACAGATATCTAAGCAACAATTTAGCTCTATAATACAGAATAATACAGAAAAATATACTCAGCTCTATATATTTGCAGATAGTCTTGTAAGGCTGTTCCACTTTAAATGCAGACTGCTGCTATTAACAGTTCAAATTAAGGGAACCTTGAGTTAACACCACACAAGCAATAGAAACCACAATGGGGGTGGGGTGGGGAAGAAAGTTTCAACAGAGATGTGAGGAATCAGAGTGCAAATTATAAAACCCAAAAAATATATACTGATCTCTGTATATTTGCAGAACACTAAGTCAACAGATATCTAAGCAACAATTTAGCTCTATAATACAGAATAATACAGAAAAATATACTCAGCTCAATATATTTGCAGAAAGTCTTGTAATTCTGTTCCACTTTAAATGCAGTCTGCCGCTATTAACAGTTCAAATTAAGGCAACCTTTAGTTAACACCATGCAAGCAATAGAAACCACAATGAGGGGGCTGGGGAAGAAAGCTTCAACAGAGATGTGAGGAATCAGAGTGCAAATTATAAAACCCAAAAAATATATACTGATCTCTGTATATTTGCAGAACACTAAGACAACAGATATCTAAGCAACAATTTAGCTGTATAATGCAGAATAATACAGAAAAATATACTCAGCTCTATATACTTGCAGATAGTCTTGTAAGCCTTTTCCGCTTTAAATGCAGACCACTGCTATTAATAGTTCAAATTAAGGGAACCTTGAGTTAACAACACACAAGCAATAGAAACCACAATGAAAGGTGGGGTGGGGAAGAAAGTTTCAACAGAGATGTGAGGAATTAGAGTGCAAATTGTAAAACCCAAAAAATATACTGATCTCTGTATATTTGCAGAACACGAAGACAACAGATATCTAAGCAACAATTTAGCTCTATAATACAGAATAATACAGAAAAATATACTCAGCTCTATATATTTGCAGATAGTCTTGTAAGGCTGTTCCACTTTAAATGCAGACTGCTGCTATTAACTGTTCAATTTAAGGGAACCTTGAGTTAACAACACACAAGCAATAGAAACCACAATGACGGGTGGTGGGGAAGAAAGTTTCAACAGAGATGTGAGGAATCAGAGTGCAAATTATAAAACCCAAAAAATATATACTGATCTCTGTATATTTGCAGAACACTAAGACAACAGATATCTAAGCAACAATTTAGCTCTATAATACAGAATAATACAGAAAAATATACTCAGCTCTATATATTTGCAGAAAGTCTTGTAAGGCTGTTCCACTTTAAATGCAGACTGCTGCTATTAACAGTTCAAATTAAGGGAACCTTGAGTTAACACCACACAAGCAATAGATACCACAATGGGGGTGGGAGGGGAAGAAAGTTTCAACAGAGATGTGAGGAATCAGAGTGCAAATTATAAAACCCAAAAATATTTACTGATCTCTGTATATTTGCAGAACACTAAGACAACAGATATCTAAGCAACAATTTATGTCTATAATACAGAATAATACAGAAAAATATACTCAGCTCTATATATTTGCAGAAGGTCTTGTAAGGCTGTTCCACTTTAAATGCAGACTGCTGCTATTAACAGCTCAAATTGAGGGAACCTTGAGTTAACAGCACACAAGCAATAGAAACCACAATGGGGCGGGAAAGTTTCAACAGAGATGTGAGCAATCAGAGTGCAACTTATAAAACCCAAAAAATATATACTGATCTCTGTATATTTCCAGAACACTGAGACAACAGATATCTAAGCAACAATTTAGCTCTATAATACAGAATAATACAGAAACATTTACTCAGCTCTATATATTTGCAGAAAGTCTTGTAAGGCTGTTCCACTTTAAATGCAGACTGCTGCTATTAACAGTTCAAATGAAAGGAACCTTGAGTTAACACCACACAAGTGATAGAAACCACAATGGGGGTGGGGTGGGGAAGAAAGTTTCAACAGAGATGTGAGGAATCAGAGTGCAAATTATAAAACCAAAAAATATATACTGATCTCTGTATATTTGCAGAACACTAAGACAACAGATATCTAAGCAACAATTAAGCTCTATAATACAGAATAATACAGAAAAATATACTCAGCTCTATATATTTGCAGAAAGTCTTGTAATTCTGTTCCACTTTAAATGCAGTCTGCCGCTATTAACAGTTCAAATTAAGGCAACCTTTAGTTAACACCATGCAAGCAATAGAAACCACAATGAGGGGGCTGGGGAAGAAAGCTTCAACAGAGATGTGAGGAATCAGAGTGCAAATTATAAAACCCAAAAAATATATAGTGATCTCTATATATTTGCAGAACACTAAGACAACAGATATCTAAGCAACAATTTAGCTCTATAATACAGAATAATACAGAAAAATATACTCAGCTCTATATATTTGCAGAAAGTCTTGTAAGGCTGTTCCACTTTAAATGCAGACTGCTGCTATTAACAGTTCAAATTAAGGGAACCTTGAGTTAACACCCTACAAGCAATAGAAACCACAATGAGGGGGGTGGGGAAGAAAGTTTCAACAGAGATGTGAGGAATCAGAGTGCAAATTATAAAACCCAAAAATATATATTGATCTCTGTATCTTTGCAGAACACTAAGACAACAGATATCTAAGCAACAATTTAGCTCTATAATACAGAATAATACAGAAAAATATACTCAGCTCTATATATTTGCAGATAGTCTTGTAAGGCTGTTCCACTTTAAATGCAGACTGCTGCTATTAACAGTTCAAATTAAGGGAACCTTGAGTTAACACCACAGAAGCAATAGAAACCACAATGAGGGGGGTGGGGAAGAAAGTTTCAACAGAGATGTGAGGAATCAGAGTGCAAATTATGAAACCCAAAAAATATATACTGATCTCTGTATATTTGCAGAACACTAAGACAACAGATATCTAAGCAACTATTTAGCTCTATAATACAGAATAATACAGTAAAATATACTCAGTTCTATATATTTGCAGAGTACTTTGGGCTGATGTACTGTTACTTTATTACTGACATGTAATCATGTTGATTATACATCTGTGACAGAGGGATTATGCAAAAGTAATTACATTCCATGACAGTGTGACACTTGAGAGACATGCATGTATATAGTACAGGTAGTACACATCTATCATGCTTTGCTTGGCAGGCATGGGGATAGTACCTAATAGCAGTGTCTGCAGGGGACATGTGCATCACATGTAGTAATTGACTGCATCAACCTTTACAAGACACTCCTGGAATACAGCCATACTTTGGTTAGACATTTACTTTCTCTATTTTACTATATTTTGTTGTTAGTGCCATTCTTTCCTTTATTGTATGCATTACTGGCACATTCGTGGCAATGATTTTAACAGTCTGTTATGTCTGAACAAACAACTATTTACACATAATATGGGCTACTTCATCCATTTACCTCTATTCCTGTGGAGAGAATGATATCTGTAATTACACATTTTATTTCTTTTATCTTATTATATTTTGTTATTATTGTACTTCTTTCCTTTATTGTATGTATTAATAACACATTTGTAGTAATGATTTTAACAGTCTCTGACATCTGAACAAACAATTATTTACACATAATGTGGGATACCTCACCCATTTACCAGTAGACCCTGTGGAGAAAATATCTGTCATCATAACATATCTGATTCAGTAATATTTATTAGTACATGGAACTGGATTAGATCCCCGGTCTGTGTGTAGTAAAATGTACTTTGTACACAGCATTTAACAAACCGAACTACTGAGTCACTCCTGAGATCTGACTGAATGATGTTTTTTTCCTAGAGCTCACCTGGAAACACCTGGAAACAAAATATAACCTGGTAATACTACTGCAGTGTTATAGTACATTACATTGACAGTTGGACAGACCTGCATGAAATGCAATCATGGCTAAGATGCTAGGTTACCTATATATTACTAAATAAAATGCAGGTGAACACAATATATTGTTACTGGGTTGAAATATCAGCTCTCATTCCACAAGTATTGCACAACAGTTTATTACAGATACCTTCACACATCTACTGGTATAGTGTCAAGGTTTTATAGCACAACAGTTGATGTAATGTAGTTGTTGCAATACAGCTGTAATTCCACACTTATTGTGATAGAAACTGTATTTCATTTACTTTATCAAGGATAATGCTTTACTCGTTTCTGCTTATTGCAGTACATTTGGCAGTAGTCAATTATTGCAGTCCAGGTCTACAAACACATTCATTGCAATACACTTGAAACTGTATATACCCAATGGCAGTTAATGATTTACTCCTTGCTTATATGACTATAGGTTGCAAGATACATCTGTACTCACCACAGTCTCGGTGTAACCTGGCCAGGTGCCCTGCATGCACCTCAACATTGCGAGCTCTCACCTCTGCAGCTGTTGAAAGAGAAGCACACATTATTCATACCAGTTTAGCAGACATTCCAGATTAAATATTGGTGAAACACAGGGAAAGATACTTACACACTTTTAGAACATTACCCACCCAGAATACTTGGACCCAGGCATCCAAAAGCGCCCCCTTTCATCTTTTCAGGTCATCATGGTGGTGATGACACTGTTCACCTGTGCGGGGGATACCAGTTGCACTGGAGGTCACTTGCCAGCTAGTTACAGGCCTCCGTTTTGCACGCTGAGCCCAGGTAACCACCCTGCATGAGCCAGTATTCATGGCTTTTGACTAGGAGTCTGACCATGACCCTGGACATCTCAATGCCCCAACACTGCACCCTCTCCAACACCTACCATAGTATCTTCATGGGTTGAACTCCAGTGAATTCTGCAGTATTACCACCTCTTGCACTCAATATACCCTGTGTTCCTGCCCTTTAATGCCATTGAGCAATTTATAAATATGTGGTGCATCATGTAGCACTGTGCAAACCCACTCAGCTAAGCTCAAAATGCTTAAACTGGCACTGCTTAGCAAAGCTTAGCAGTGTGCAAACTAGCTAAGCAGAGCTGCATGGTACCAAACAGTGCCAAGCAGTGCTAAAACATATCTTGTTAAAGCAGTGCTTAGCAAGGCTTAGCAGGGGTTAGCAGATCTTAGCTGGGAGCAGCACATCAGGATTTAAATATAATTAGTATAATTTCATTTTGGAAAATAAATGCTTAATAACCTTGCTATGAATTTAAACCCTGCATCTTTGCACATAAGGCTGCCACTCTGTCCATTTAGTTATGTGGATATGTAGAGTACTGCTATACTTTTAGATATACCTATCAGCTATGTTTAAGCACTGCTGAGCACCTCGTCGTGGCATGCAAACCCGCTCAGCTATGCTTAAACTTGACCTTTAAATTAATAATTAAATGCACCCGGTTTCTATTTTCAGAGGTCTGGAATGGCACGTGTCATTTGCTGCACGCCGCACCATGCAAACTACAAAAAAATAAATAAATAAATAAATAATAGATTGATATAATGCACTTGGACAGTGCAGGGCATGTGTCACTCATCTATGGACACAGTTAGTAACACACTTCCTACACTGATTTAATAGCTGTGTTCCATGGCTCTCCCTCAGCAATGTGCCATCATTAATATGCATGGTGTGCTACCTAGGGGGAACCATGTACACGGCCATGGCACCTTCCATGTGGGCTTTACACTATGTGTAGACAGATTTTATTAAATCTGGGGGTATGTATTTGTAAAGCACTATGCTAGTAAGGCCATGATATCTCATTTAAAATTATTGTTTGCTGCCAGGGTGGGCACCAACTGCATGCAGCTTTGAGTCACAGTAAATTTAAAAGACAGAAAAAAGTACTTAAATTAAATAAGTAAATACACATTTTGCCTTACTTTGTTTTATTTAGTTTGTTTACCGAGGTGAGTTATACTTGTTAAGTACAACTCATTTTCTCTTATTTAAAAAAGTAAGAAATATCACATGGTAAGAGATAACTAAATAGTTGCATAAATAAATAACAGTAAAACTATAACAATCTTACTTTCTTGTGTTCAAGACATAATCAGAAAAAAAACATTCAAGTAGCAAAATGCAGTGGATTAGGGTAATAAGCATTTAGCAAATCCATTTTGTAGCACGGGGGTTTAATTTTATCAGCCTCCATTTGCTTACTGCTACTCTGAGTGCATCACTTAACCAATGCTCCTTGGCTGAGTATGGAAAAGGTCCATGTTTGACCCCAGTTAACAAAAATAAGTAATAGTAAATCACTAAACATACATAATAAAATTAGATAAATGCATTATTTCACATAATTATTGTTATTTTTCTATAAAATGTGGGGTCATTTATTGCACTGTTCTAACTAGTTGTTACTTGTTTATCTTTATCTTTAAAAAAAAAAAATCTTGCTTTTTTCCCACTTTCTGTATTTTAAAAAAAGTTCAATTACAGATTTGCTGTTCTGAACTGTTTGTAAGTTTCTTGGAGGCCATTCCTTGCTTGGGCTAAAAGGAAGTCTTTGTGTTCATCAGTGGCAGTGGTAGACACTGAACAGCCTGCCTGCCCCTGTGGGAGTGGTTACTGCCTAGAAACTGTAGTTTTATTGGCCATTTTGGGTCAATTCCAAACTCCTTGATCTCTCTCTCTTAAAACCAGGTTTCCTCATGGTTTTGGCATCTTTTCAGACTTGTTGGCTGTTGCTGAAGCACCCACCAAGAGGAGAAAACACTGAGAGAAGAAGAGAGACACTTTTGAGATTTTAAGTATTTTCTTCAGATTATTTGTTAAGTTTTTCTGCATTGCCATCTACTTTTTGGCATTTTCTGGTTTGCTAAAGCTTATATCTGTTAGTAACTGTACTTAGAACACATCTAGAGCTGTTTACTGCATTTCCTGTGTTGCACTTATTTTAAAATCGTTTTTTTCTTAAAACTTACATTTTATCTGTCTCTGGCCTAGCACTCAAGTGTAGGGTCATTTATTGCACTGTTCTAACTAGTTGCTACTTGTTTAGATTTATCTTTAAACAAAAAAAAAACAAAAAAAAAAAAGTCTTGCTTTTTCCCCACTTTCTGTATTTTAAAAAAGTTCAGTTACAGATTTGCTGTTCTGAACTGTTTGTAAGTTTCTTGGATGCCATTGCTTGCTTGGGCTAAAAGGAAGTCTCTGTGTTCATCAGTGGCACTGGTAGACACTCAACAGCCTGCCTGCCCCTGTGGGAGTGGTTACTGCCTAGAAACTGTAGTTTTATTGGCCATTTTGTGTCAATTACAAACTCCTTGATATCTCTCACTTTAGCGCGGTTTTGCGTGATTTTGCACATTGGGCAGTGCCACTAAATCGGGTTTAAACTATTCTCATCTCCACAAAGTCTGCTCTTCACTTTTTCCCTTAGAACTGTTCCAAATCTCAATGTAAGCATTTTCTTTCTAAAGCCGAGCAGTAGCTCGTAAAGTATCTTATAAGTAAGCAGTAATAAACTAAGCACTACACCCGCTTTTACTCCCTATTGGTTCTTTTTGATAAAGTCATAAGTAGTTCCTCATACAATTCTGGCATGTCCAAAAGTCAGTTTCGGGTTTACTCTCTGGTCCAACTGGTGAATATGGGAATCTTGAGACAATGTTACAACTGCCTTATGTACACAGACCCCTCTCTCCTCTTCCAAACAAGCTCAAATATATGCGAGAGATGCAACTATATAGCTAAACTGGAGGCTAAACTCTCTTAACATAGTACTGGCGTGGTCAGTCTGGAGGAGAAGGTAATCACACACACCACAAATCCAGTCTCACATAGACCTATCGCAACAGCAAACCAAACACACAAACACACAAGCACACAAAAACATACTCGGAGGCTCTAATTAAAAATCTGCCCAAGCAACAGAGACCTCCAAAGCAGACATCCAAGCAACTGCTACCCCACAACAATACCCACATATCACATAGTCCACAAAGTCAGTGTGCCACACAGTCACAGCCCTTAAGGCTAAACAACACACATAATACACTTGTAATAGGTGACTCTATTGTCAGACACACTGACATCCCTCTCACCAGGCTGAACAAGGAGAAGGTCACTGTAAGCTGCCTGTCGGGTGCCAGGATCCACCACATAACACAAGCACTCAGGTCACTCCAAAGCAAGTACAAATATGACTCCGTCATTGTCCATGCTGGTGTGAATGACCTGAGACGTACCTCCCTGGATTATATGAAAAGAGACATAGAGGAGCTCTCTGATCATGTAGCCCAGGCTGGTATGACCCTGACCTTGAGTAGCATCTTACCCTCACCAAGAATTATACCACAGTATAAAGACAAAATGATCAATTTCAACAAAAATGTATTGGTGACACTTAAAGGGGATCCAGTATCTGTCAACCTGTGATGACATGCTCGACAAGCCATGTTGCTTCACTAGGAATGGCTTGCACCTGTCAACCCTGGGTTTTTGAATACTGGCAAAGGCTCTTTCCACCCCCATAGTGCCTTTTTTAGGCAAGGCTCAAAAGACAAACCCACCTCCTTAGACAACACTAGGAAAAAGAAACTAAGGGTAATGCTGCTCAACACCAGAAGTCTAAACCTCAAGATGCACGCACTCGAGGCTCTCCTCAGTATGGAGAATATCGATATCTGTGCAGTAACAGAAACCTGGTTCAAGGCTCCCGAGAGAACCCCAGCACTACCAGGTTGTATCTCATACCACGCTTTTCGGCCGCAAAATTCGGACCGAACCACAAGAGGAGGGGGAGTATCCATATTCATTAAAGATACCCATACCTCCAGGTTAGTGGCACTGCAAGAAGCATCTGAGACCATCCATGTGCAACTAACAGTGGGCAAAACTGCCTTCCAGTTTGTAGCCTGCTACAGACTACCCTCCCAAACTCAGGAACCCCACTTGGCTTTCCTGAAGACACTGGAGAATATGAAGGTCTCTCCAAACACCATTATATTGGGTGACTTCAACTACCCAAACATAGACTGGGAGCACTACTCAAGCTGCAACACCCTCGCCCAATGGTTCCTAGAATTTATAAACTCAAATGCTATGGAACAACTGGACACCACTCCCACAAGAGGGGAAAACATATTGGACCTGATTATCACCAACATGGGTACTCTATGTTCTATACCTGAGGTATACCCTTCTTTAGTAAGATCTGACCATAAATTAATCACTATGGATGTCCATATCCAGTCCACACCCCCAGCAAAGGAAACCACGGGCAAAAACTTCTCGAAAGCAAACTTCACACTTCTCAGAACTGAGATGGAATCCTACAAAGCACCCGTGCCAGTGGAAATTACTACCCAAACTGCAGAATCCTTTACAAATGCATTCTATGGATACTTACAGGAATGCATAGATCATGCTATCCCAAACAAAACCAATACACACTCCTCCAAAGGCAGGAGACCTGCCTGGTGGACCCCAGCCATAAATAGGCTATACAACAGAAGGAGGAAGTTACTGCAGGATAGAGCAAAATCCCAAAAAGGGAAGGCAACTCTGATCAGTACTAGCAAGAAACTACGATCCCTCATAAAAGCATCCAAGGCTAGCTTTGAAAGAAAAATTGCACAAGACGCTAAAGATAATCATAAGGCCTTATTTAGTTATGTCAGGAACTTGGGTGGAAACTCCCAGATATGCTCTGAGCTAGTGCAAAAATGACAAAAAATACACTGAACCCACAGACATTGCCAACATCCTGGCAGACAGGTTCAGTGCAAACCCCCCCCCCCTTCCCCCCCAAATGTGCAAATGACTATCCCAACAAAGTGTAGCCCCCATGACATCACAGATGCACAGGTGAGAGCTGCCCTCTCCAAAGCAAAAAACACAGCATCTATGGGACCGGACGGTGTCCTGGGCTGCGTTTTACATGAGTCCAAGAAGAACTGAACCCTCACTTAAAATTACTGTTCAGTCTCAGCCTTACAGCAGGAGATGTACCCAAAGAATGGCGTACAGCAACAGTGGTCCCACTCCGTAAAGGTGGTGCCACAACAGACCCCGGTAACTACCACCCTATAAGCCTGACTAGTCTGGTCTGCAAAGCTATGGAGTGTATCATCATGGAACTCATAAACAAAGACATTGGGAACCTCCAAACACTGGATCCTACCCAATTCGGCTTTGTTAAGGGCAGATCTTGCCTCTTGAACCTGGTCAACTTCTTTGAAACAGTCACCAAGACCAAAGATGAAGGGAAGGTAGTCCACACAGCCTACCTTGACCTCGCAAAAGCCTTCGACACAATACCCCACTCAGGCATCATAAACAAGCTCATCAGCTTAAATATCAACCCCTATGTCACAAGATGGGCTGCAAACTGGCTTAGGGATAGAACCCACATGGTCAAAATTGCAAGTGCCATGTCAAACTCTAAACCAGTTACAAGTGGTGTCCCACAAGGCTCAGTCCTGGGACCTCTCTTGTTCGGTATATATTTCTCTGAGGTACAGGCTAACACAGGAGGACTTTGGCTGACCAAGTTCACAGATGACTGCAAACTGGGGGCCATAATCGACTCATCGACTGACACAAGCATCCCCCAAAATGGTCTCACAGAGACAGATAACTGGTGCCAGAGCCATGGCCTGAAGCTAAATGCCAAAAAGTGCATAGTCTTCCCCTTTGGGAAAAACAAAGAGCCCACAAATTACCACATAGGTGGTAATCCATTAAGTACGGAAGAAGTAATTAGGGATCTGGGGACCCAAGTAGATAGTAATCTTTCCTTTGACAATCACATTGCCAAAGTGGTTAGAAGGACCTTCTATATAGCCCACCTTATCATGAAAAGGTTCACATCTAGATCAAGAGAGGTCATTGTGCCCCTCTACTCATCACTCATCAGGCCCATAATTGAATACAATGCCCCATTTGGGATGTACCTTACCCGACACCTGCAACAACTAGAAAGACCCCAAAAGTACCTCACCAAGAGGATTAAGGGACTCAAGTAGATGCCCTATGCAGTTAGACTAAAGAAACTCCAACTGTACTCAGTTGCTTACCGCCTACTCAGAGGCGATCTGTGCCTGACGTATAAAGCCATATCCAACCCCGAATTAATGGACACATTGGGCGGCACAGTGGTGCAGCGGTTAATGTTGTCGCCTCACAGCAAGAGGTTCTTCGGTTCGATTCTCGGCTGGGGTGCCTTCTGTGTGGAGTTTGCATGTTCTCCCTGTGTTCGTGTGGGTTTCCTCCGGGTACTCCGGTTTCCTCCCACATTCCAAAGACATGCATCTGGAGAATTTCTCCCCGGGCCTCCGCTGAAAACAGGCTCTATGGAACCTAGTCAGACTTTCCCGGTCAACAAATGTTAAATAAATAAATAAATAAATAATTAAAAAAAAATGGACATGCTCCACCTCAGGAAATCCAAATCCCTTAGAGCTACATGCTCCAGTGACTTAAACCTCAGCACAGAAATAAATAGGATATGCTGGACAGACAGATTCATATCCCAGAGGCTCCCCTCACTCGGGAACAAAATCCCAATCCATGTTAGGTAGAGCCCCTCAATGACCCTCTTCAAGAAGAATCTTGACGATTGGATGGGAGACCGTAGATTTACCCCTGGGATCTCCTCTGTGTCACTGCTAGACAGGGGCACTTTAAACTAACCTTAAATGGGCTATCTTCTGTGACCTACTATACTGGGGCACAGTCATCTAATCTAAAAGGGTGGCGAAAGCCAAACACACTCTGGCTATGCTTGTAAATGCCCTAGGGCAGATAGCCTAGTATCTACCTATGAACCTATGAACCTATGAAAATAAAATATATAGACTTTTAGCTTTCAATGTTTGCAGTGTCAGGTATGTCTCACAATCAGGTATGCACATAATAAAGACATTACATACCATGCCATGACATTACTACAATGCATAAAAGGGACTATTTTGTTTGGCAAAAGAAGCAAAACAGATAAACACACACACACTCACACACACACACACACACACACACACACACACACACACATCTATACTGAACAGTGTAGCTAGGGTACTAGGGTGGGGCAAAGGGGTCAGTCACCTTGGGCACAAAGTGTTATTGGGTGTGATTGACTGATGCTGATTGTTAGTACAGTTCAGGTGTTCATTTCTACACTAGCATTTCTTAACGTTGATAAGGAAATGAATACTGATACTGTTTAAGCTGCTTTGCATGTTCTGGGAGGACTGAAGTGCTCAATTTAGTACTTTGTGTGTGGTATAAGTTGTATCAATCTAGTTGTTAAAATTTTTAAAAGCAGAAGACCTTTTCTTGCTTCTCTTTAATTTGCCCCTCAGCTTTGACTTGTGGGGGGGGGGGTTCATGGGGTGGGGATGAAGAATGATTTACCAGAAAATCAGACATTATCAAGTTACATTGCAAAAGTAGGGACAATCTGGATCAAAGCGGGATGGGAAAGGGTTTGCAGTGCCTTGTGCTATATGATTTTTTTTTCATTCATTTAAACCCAGTGAGATATCTGAAGTGTAATTAATCAAGAAAGACGATATAATCATTTTGCACGTGTGTGTGTGTGTGTGTGTGTGTGTGTGTGTGTGTGTGTGTGTGTGTGTGTGTGTGTGTGTGTGTGTGTGTATGTGTGTATACGTGTGCGTTTCAGTGTGTATGGAAAATAAATACTTACATAACTTATATTTTGAAAGCAAAATCCTTCCTCCAACAACATCTACTGCATATGCTACAGGAAGTTTGAAACATTAGGTGAGGAAACTATTTTACATTAAAAATATAACAAATGTATATGCTATTAAACAAATACAAAACAATTTAAACAAACAACATATTATCTAAATGCAATAATGTTTTCCAGGGTGGGTGTAATTAGAGAAATAACAGTGCCTCCAATGTGGGTAAGACCTGCCAGCTGTGGCATCAGGCCTCACACCACCACTGGAGTGTCTGTTATTTCCAGACCTCTCGAATTCTAAGTGCAGTAAATCTAGACAAACCAAAAATAATGGGGTGAGGGGAGCAAAGGCACAACATCAAGAACAGATTTTAAAGATTGTTCTTATAAACTTAAAAACGTTCTAGAATAACAGGTTTTGCATTAGCATTGATTTTCTGATGTGAAGTATGAAATTGAAATGCATGTAATTATTTAGTGACTTCAGTCCTCAACAACTTGCCCACAATTTTATAAGAAAGAGGTCAAAAAATGAGGCAAACATCTAGACATTCTACACAAAATCTGGACAGTTAAGAGGTAAGGTAACCCTGCTAATGCCCATCTGTCAGGTATTATTGCGTAGTTTACAGATAGCATATGCACAGGTTTAGTTTATTGCAGCCATTTGGATTGCCTTCCAAACAGAGTAGTTACCAGGAACTGTTTTTAATAAGTAATTGAATTACAGGCCAAAATGCTTTAGTCAGTTGCTGAGCTACTTCAATGAAGTAGAGACACCATTCTACAGCTTGCAGTGCAATTATAAGGAGAAATCATGTACTATAATAAAAGTACCAGAGAGGTTAACATCAGTAGGTCTACTGTCTACTGACAATCATCTCTCCCTACTTTCCTCTAGAGTACCGCTATTTGTTGATTTCCCTCCATTCTCCTCTATCCTCTCCTGCCCATCAAACATTGCCTCCACTGAGGCTGCTAAGTGATAGCTGATGTCTCAAACTACAAGTCATAACAGATTTTCAAGAAGTTGCAATTTATACATCTGATGTGACTAACAGTGTTACTGCAGCCACTAGCCAAGGGTAGGTACAAAGTCAATGTCTCATCACACAGGTTAAAGAAATCCTTGGCTGTCAGCTTGAGTTAAACAATAGGATGATTTGTTATTCACCACTAATTGCTTTGATGAAAAAGAGCATAGATGTTTAAATGGTGATATGTGAAAAAGCACTTTCTGTTGTCTGAGGTGTTGCATTCTTAGAAATCTGAGTATGCATTTTAGCCTAATGTTCTTGTTAAATAATTTGTAGCAGCTAACAAGATAATGCACTGCATGATTAAGTAGTGAATTGTTTTGTGGTATAATTACTATTTAATAAGTATCTGAAACACTTAAGTACTTTTAAATCTATAGACCTAATAAGATGCTGAAAGTGCCTTTGCTAACTGAAGGATGAAACTACATTTTGTAACAGGTACCTGACATAATGAATGTATTCCACCAGCAAACACAGCAAAGTATAACAAGTTCTACCGCAACATACTGACAGTGAAATGCAAGGAGGCATAAAAGCCTATTGTTGCAAAGGTAACAATACATGCATTAATGTGCCATGACAGAGACACACAGACAGAATAGTTACATATGAATAACACACAAGTATGATGCCACAGAAAAGATATTTTGCAGTGAATTCCCTTTAAGTATTTGAACTCAAAAACTCAAACATTCTACTTACACTGTGGTCCATTGTTGTTATAAATAATGAATAAACAGACCAAAGTTAGGAATTAAGTGAAGCACAGACCTTCATCAGAAACACTACTGCTAAGTTTCCATTGTTTAGAATATGTATATGTAAAATTTAGATTTATTAATCTTGGTATGTTAATGATAAAACATGCACTGATCAAACTATAAATTCAATACTAAACATATTGCAAGCCCACTCACTTTCAACATAAGACTGTTGGCATTCATGGATTAGTACTAGGCTAACTATGCTGTGGGCCATTTTAAGACTAGCTGATTAACCCATGGGAGAACTAAACCTTACACTTAACACCTTAACCATTAGACCAACCTCCCAACCCCTGAGTGAATATACATGACACATTTCCTAAAATATTTTGTATTTGTTAACTGGGAAAACCAATTAGGCACATTTGCTTCTTTTCAGAGGTGATCTAGTTGTTCTCTCTTGTTAAGTGATCTGCTCACAGTCACATATTAGACAAATGAAGAAAAAGGGAGGAAAAACTCAGCAATGACAGATGAAATTCATTTGCACCTCAGAATGTTAATCATGTGCAGTAAATATTCAATGAGTACATGCTAAAAGTTTTTATATGCTATACTAGGTATGACTAACAATGAAAGAATCCGGATATATGAAGGCATTTCTCTTGCTATACGATCCAGGCGACACATTCAGAAAAAAAGATGCCTGAAAAAGAGGAAGCAGTAAGTATGGTAACACATGCTATTTGAAAATAATAAAAGAAGTTCAGCTTTAAATGCAACTTATGCTGTATTGTGATGAAAGGCCGTAAATTCCCTTTTATTTCTCCATGCCAGGTGTTGGATTTCTACCCCTGCTCTTGTTATTAATGCAATCACAGCTGTGGTTGTACCAATGCTGCACTCTTATTATTAATGCAATCACAACTGTGACTGTATCAATGCTGCACTCTTGTTTTTATTGCAATAACAGCTGTGATTGTACCAGTGCTCCGCTCTTGTTATTCTGGAATAGCTGGTCAAGAGAAAAAGGTCAACACTTGCACCACACCACATGGAACACATAGCCCTCCAGAACACACACCAGCACTACCTTCACATAAAAACACAAACCACACACCCACCATCGCAGAGGCTCACAGTAAAAATCTACCCAAACAGCAGAGACATCCAAGGCAGAAATGCACTCAATCAACACAACACTAATTACGAGACACATAACTCTCCTAAACAGTGTGCCATTTAACCAAAGCCCCTAAGGCAAAACAGCATGCTCAACACACTAGTCATAGGTGACTCAATAGTGAGGTACACTGATGTCCCACTCACTAGGTTAGATAAGGAGATAGTAACAGTCAGCTGCCTGTCAGGCACAAGAATCCACCACATAATGCATACACTCAGGTCCCTCAACTACAGGTACAAATATGACTCTGCCATTGTACATGGGGGTGTGAATGACCTGAGATATACCTCCCTGGACTACATGAAAAGAGACATGGAGGAGCTATTGGATTATGTAGCCCAGGTGAGTATGACCCTAACCTTGAGCAGCATCCTACCATCACCTAGAATGATACCACAGTACAAGCAGAAAATGATTGATTTCAACAACTGGCTAAGTTTCTGGTGTCATTCTAAGGGGATCCAGTATCTGTCTGCCTTGGATTACATGATTGACAGACCTTGATGCTTTGCCAGAGATGGCCTGCATCTGTCACCCCTGGGCTTCTGGATACTGGCCAAGGCTCTTGCCACCCCTATAGTGCCTTTTTTAGGCAGTGTTACAAAAACAAATTACCACTGTGACAGCTGCAAACAAATGCAATCTAAGGGTCATGCTGCTCAATGCTAGAAGTCTAAATCTCAAAATGTACTCACTTGAAGAACTCTTTAAAATGAAGAGCATTGACATTTGTGCCGTAACAGAGACCTGGTTCAAGGCAGCAGAAGGCACCCCTGCACTACCAGGCTATAAATCATTCCACACCTTTCGGCCCCAAAACTTGGACCAAAGCACCAAAGGTGGTGGTGTTTCCATATTCATAAAGAATGCGCACACCTCCAGACTAGTAGCCCGACATAACTCATCTGATATACTTCAGGTGCAGCTAACATTGGGTAAGATAGAGATTCAGGTTGTAGCCTGCTTTATATTCCCAACCACGTCCCAAGACTCACACTCCATGTTCCTAATCACCCTGGAGAATATTAGGGTCCAACCTAACACTCTCATACTGGGCAACTTCAACTACTCCTCCATTAACTGGGAAAACTACTCGTGTCCCAATACACTTTCCCAATGTTTCCTGGAATTTATTAATTCGAATGCCCTGAACTAGCTCGTTCTTATCCCCACTAGCAGTAGCAACATACTTGACCTGGTCATTACTAACATGGACGACTGTTGCTCTACATCAATAGATAATTCTTCCCTGGTTAGATCTGACCACAAATTAATCACCTTGGGAAAACAAAGATGCTGTTTAAGGTTCTTCAGATTACTGAAGACATAATGTGGGCAGTTCCCAACAACGCGCTGTGTATCGCTATTGGCAGTAAGAATGTTCCAATTGTCGCATATCACCTGCTGTACAAAAGACACATTCTTGCCATATGGTAGAATCATAATCTTAAACAGCATCTTTGTTTTCCCAAGTTGTCTCTTAACGTGTTCAATGATAGACCAGTCTATGATCTAGGGACACATAAATGTGGGTCTTGCCACCAATGCGCATATATTGATACTTCCAGGTTTTTTAGAAATCCAAATGATGGACGCCTTTGGGATCTTAGATGTTATTCAGATTGTAGCACTAAGAATATAGTCTATTTGGCATGTTGCCAACAGTGCTATATGTTCTATGTTGGCAAAACGAATCGCTCCCTACGTGAGCGTATAAGGGACCATCTATATTGCTTTAATAGACTGGAAACATATAGTGCTATAGCTAAACATATGCTGTCTTTTGCAGGACATGTTTTTTTGTTTCAGGTCCTTTGTGTTCATTTTGAAAGTCCAAGAGGAGGTGATCTAATGAATATTACAGAGCTTTCTGAGATCAGATGGATATTAAGGTTAGCGGCACATCGAGGCAGGGGCCTGAACGATCATGTGCCGTTAAAACCTGTGTTGAAAGCTAGATCGCTCAGATAATGTATATATATTTTTTGACAATTTTCATTTTTATTTAATGTATTGTTCGATAAGTATTTTTATCTGACACTTTTTGTCATACATTTTTTAGTGGTGTTGTGTCTTTAAAATTTTAACAGGATATGACATATGCATATTTGAACTATTTAATGAAGGAAGTGATGCCATTTTTATGTATGTCTGATGAAGCGGGTGAACCGCGAAAGCGCTCACATCGATTAAAACTTGGATTCTTTGATTTTATATTTGGCAGTTTTTGGCTGTTATTTGATCGTTTTTGCCAAACTTTGTTCATTTTATTTGTGGACTATACCTTCAGCCTGTTCTGGGATTTGTTTGGTTCATATATATATATATATATATATATATATATATATATATATATATATATATATATACATATATATATATACCCATATCCTTATGTATAAATATGAGTGTTGTATATATCTTCTCAGATGTATCCCACCATATTTATCTGATATGTGTATATTTAGATATAAAAATATGACTGATTCAACACCATTTTCACTAACAAGTAGCAAACAATTGCAGTAGTCAAAGCAGTTGTTCACTTCTATTCAGTACGTGTGTCGAATGATATATCTGAAAAAGCAGCAGACATATTTATGGCTAAGTGGTTACATGCCGTGACTGTAGTCTAGATAGTCCTGGGTTCAAGCCCTGCAAGGGCTGTTTATTTTGTTGCTAGGCAGAACAAGGACTGTTAGATACAGAGTGGTTAAGGCAGTTTTGAGCAGCTTTATGCGGGTTTGTGGGACAGTAAGCAGTACTAATGTACAGCTAAACGATAAGGTGCTTACACTGTGGAGGCTTCACGTACCAGTGCGCAAATCTGCTTAGCATTTACAATTAATGCTTACACCTGCTAAGCATAGCTCAGCCCTGGTAACCAGGGATCACATCCCAGTCTGATAAAATAGCAGGGTAATGACATCTTTAATAAGTGTAGTTAAGTCTATGTACATAACATGCTTCTATGTGCTGTGATTACAGTAGCAAGGGGTGTGGCTATACTGTATGGGACACCTGAGTATACATGGGTAGGACCACAATCTTTTCTCTTTGTATGTGTTTCATACCTGGTTAGTATCCCAGGTTATATGCAGTCACACTTGCATGTATTATATCATTATGTTACTTTTTTAACAGTGCTTTTCCAAGTAAGAGTAGATTGCAGAATGTAGTACTGGAACCATACACCCCTGCATGCAAAGCTAGACTCTGAGTACTGACTATCATGTTCTTGGTGTTTGAGCTGTATGTTTTTAAGTATCTCTTATTGTATATTGATCTGATATGTTGATATTAACTGTAGACTACTATGTTTTTAGGACATGTCATTGAGGACTGCTGTCATGTAGTAATGGCATGCATACCTAGCAGTTTCAGATGTCTAGCTGTCAAAACATTAATCCTAATGCATAATTTATTGGCTAGCTAATTTCTGTCTGTCCTCTGTACAGATCTACAGATGTCAGGTATTCATCTTGGCTGCTTACAGACAATCTCTGATTGACTGACACTGACATGTCTGCCCAGCTGTATTATGAAAGCCACATCTAGGAAACCCCACTCTGTATGTACCACATGCTATGGATACCTCAAGCAGACTACCACAGTCAACAGATCATGCTTGGTTACAGGTCTCCAACCCAGACACTGGCCATGTTATGCAATATATGTTGCATACATGTCAATTGGAGCACCTCACTGGCCCTCTTCAAGAGAAAAACAGATGGTTGGATGTTGAATTTAACTGACACCCTGACGTGTAATCATTAAACAATCCAGCTGACAACACGTTAAACAGCATTACATTGCTAAACTTTAGTACATTCACTCTGTACATCTGAACCATATTAGCATGTCCCTGCATCGATGGTATGCATGACAGGGATGTGGCACAGGTATCATCATATGCACAAGGGTGTGGTGTGGGTTTGCCAGAGACCTAGGCTGAGCCTTTTGCTTGACATCATGTATGTGGTTTAGGGGGTTCTTTATTAAATGGGATGTGCAGATGTGGTGTGTGTAGGTATGCAGGTGCCCTAGCTGTGTTGGTGATGTGTGTGGGTATGTATGCACAAAGTTCTGCCATATGGCTGCCCTATACAGGTGTATGTTGGATAGCTGCAGACCATTCATGGTAGGGTGTACAGTTCACTGTATCCAGAGATGGACATGGGAACTGTGCCTGCCAGAGGTTGCATCGGTACTACCAGGCAGAAGCTCAGATATGGTACTCTCCCATGATGATGACAATTGTCCACTAGATCCTAGTCCTTGTTGGGACTGGCCAGTACCACGTGCATGTGGCCTGCTGTGTTGTGGTGTGGACAGCACCTCTCCTGCAGTGCTGGTGCTTTTACTGCCACTATGAGAGTGGCCGTGAAATGTACATCCACGTAGACCTACACCTGTTGGTGTTGCTGACCTATGTCCATGTGACTGATGCCCTACTCCCTCCACATGCTCTACCATAGACACCACATGGTCAAGGATTCCCACCATCTCAACCAACCGTCTATCTATGACCTCTGCAAAATAATGGTGGGCACCTGCAAAATCACGGATGTAGTCAGGTACATCAGGAAGAGTAGCCGTCTGCAGCCTCAGACTATCTTTGGTGTAACGTTCCATATGTGCATGTGCCTCCTTGATGGCTTAAATCATGCATCTGGTGACACCTGCTGTGGCACTTCTGCCAGGGGCACGATGACCAGCAGCCCTCCTATGAGCACCCCTGTACATTGCCTGTGTGGGACCTCACCAGTCATCTGGCTATGCCTGCTGTTTACAGACACACTTGCCATAGTCACCATACTTTTATGTCCTATGCCACCACGTGCCAACTGTCCCTCATCTATGGCCATCGGTGATGGGGTATGTATGGGCATTGTGACTGTGTGTGAGGATGGGGTGGATAAAAGTGGGATGTCAACTAATGGCACAGATTCAGCCCCTGATAACCCTGCCTGGGTCTCACTATGCCTATCATCATTGTCAGACTCTGTATGGACACTAACATTAGTTTGCCTGCAGGAGGGACCCTAACCGACCTCACCACCTGTGAAGGCAGACAAGAAATGTAAATTAAGACCTGTACATTTTATACTTGAAAAAGCCCTACAATTGAGTTAGGGTGAAAGCACTTGTGGAATTTATACAATAAACATTTTATGGACTTGCAACCTGTGTGCTGACACGATCGTTTTATTGGATTAGTGGTTTTGTTTCTATGATCTTTTTCCACTTCTTTTTTATACCTGTACATTATGGTTTACATCTACACACACACACACACACACACACACACACACACACACACACACACACACACACACACACACACACACACACACACACTTACTTACAGGTAAGGTGGCACAAAAATATTACACAGTTCTCTCATTACCCAACAGTCAACATGCATGGCATATGGCACTCAACAGCATGCACTGCAGACATACTCAATACTCGTTACCAACATTATACATCTCTGTGATGGATGAGTTGTGTTAGTATGTGATGCCCCTTTCCCTGGAACCCATTGCATCCATGCACACAATATTTCTGTGCACCTGTACAGCACACTGGCATGTACTGTGCACCATACCTCACAAGTGTACACACCATTGCTGAATGTGTATATGTGTGGCAGTTATGTTTGCTCTGTTGCTCACAGCCCCTATGTGTTTGTCTGACACATACCTGGGATGATATGAGGACTGATGTCAATAATTAATGCCTGACCTCTGATTTGCAGATATCATCATCAGCAGTGGATGTATGTGCAATACAATCCAGTTACACTGACAACCTTCAAAGCTTAATGTGGATATGAGGAGTCTACACACCCTTGTTGACATGTCAGCCTCTTCTATGATATGCAATGGGGCCACAATACTGCATTTGTTAACATTACACATACCTGATATGTGACATATGACCTGTGCAATCCAATGCAGTATCAAACAAATGTGTTAGTCATGTAGATGCTGAATGCGATGCATACAATATGTGGGTTGCATAAGTGTGCACACCCTTAACATAATGGTTGAAGCACCTGTTAAGTGAACTACAGTAGTCACTATTCCTTGAAGGGGTATACTAGCATGGCCCATCTTCACTTGCCATTATTTGGTCACTCTGCCCTACAAATGTCCCCCAACTCTGCCAGATTGCAAGGTCAGCTCATGTGCACAGCCCTTGGAGGTCACACATTGGCTTCACTATTGCTGTAGAGGCAGGGTTATGGCTGGCACAATTCATAACATTGACTGTGTTCAGATACAGCCATTCTTAGTGAGCTTTGGATGTATGCTTCACTTCACTGTTGTGTTTCAAGCTGACACCCCTCCCCATCCTCAGCCTTATCACAGATGCTTAACAACTATGGGCCACACATGAGTGTTATTTTGCAATGTTCCAAATCCAAACACCATGCCTACCGGCCTAGTTCCAGCTAATGAACAGCAAACCTAAAGGAGTACACTGGCACCAGCAAGCTACAAATTGAGATTGTGGCCCTGAGGTGGAGTGAGGTTCTGCTTGTGCACCACATGTATCTTTATGAATACTGTCTGTAGGTTTTAGCCTTGGTTCCATGATACCATTACACATTGCAACACATGCCTTTGGGAGACTTGATGTTATGCTTATGCTACCTGTAGAGAGCCCTGGATGATGTTTCATGTGGGACAACTCTTCTGTCTGATTACCCTAACCCATAGGCCACACTTATGTAGAATCCAGGCAATTGTCGACACATGTACTGTGCAGGCAGTGCTTGCTAGACATTCCTGCAAGTCCTCAGTGTTGCTGCATGTTTCCAGGCAGCCTCCATGACCAGTTTGCAACATGTTTTGTCATCTGTTTTGGATTGCCATCTGTTTATTTTTTGCATCAGTGTTGTCCCATACGTCAAACACACATACATGACTGTCTGCACTGTATGCCATGGTATATGCAGTGGTGAGGTAAGGCTACTTTTCCCAATCCTAAGTGCTACTTTTCGGATATGGGATCCATTTCATCATTTGTAAGATGTGTGCAAGCCACTGCTGCCTCTGTTGCAGGTGAGTGGGCAAATGTCATGGACATACTTCTTGGACAGCAGACCATTACTTGGTGTGACATTGAGGCCCTGTACTTGATGGCAGGTGTACTCAAGAAGAGTGAATGCTGTCTGGACATCACAAGCTGCTTCCACAATATGTTATTTGGAGTGTGTGCACACATATGCTTCCAGTGTTTGTTAAAGTTTGTATTCCCCATATTTGTTGTCCGAACATAAGATTCCATATTACACATTTATTGCTCATGTTAGGATCACATTACAGGTTGTAAAAGGTGTGGAATGTGGTATTGTGGTTTGCCATTATTTATATCAGGAACAGTTGCCATTGTAATAGTGGTGTATGCACTGTTGCAGCCATTGTATAAGGGTAATGTTTCAGACATGTCCCACCTGTAGGCCATTTACCCACCATTATGTTCATCTCTGTCCACACATCTTGCACTGACAGGTTGTTAGCTATACTGCAGGACTCTTTCATATCCTTCAGATATGCCACCATGGTGACCACTGTGATGCAGTGCAGTTAAAACCAACAAAAAGTGAACACTTACAGCATGCATTATGGGTAGGTGTGTTAAATGTGTGCATGGCAAATAGCATGGCCATAACATGGCCAATGTACTGACATACCTGAAAAAAACAACTCCATACTCACCAGCTACAGGCTGCTGCCCCAGTTGCATACCAGAGGGACCTAAATCATTGTGTGAGAGAAGTAATGTTAGTAACCACACCTGTGGCATTAGTACAGGGTAAAAGCAGCATTTCAGCACATCAACAGTACAAACCCACAATACTAGAGATTATGCACACCTGTTAAATACTACACTGCAGCCACAGGCTACGTTATCTGACATGTGCATGTTGATACTTTACAGATAAAAATGGATAAGCAACAGTGGTCTAGTAACATGCCCTGGGGCCTTACCTGCACGCTCCTCGTCCATTGTGTGGGTGGCACCCACCTCCACAATGCTGTCTTCAGCCTGCTGGCTTTTCTTGTGAGCAGGTGCCCCAAGGCTGGTGAGGACCTCCACGGCATGTGTCAGTGGGGGCTGGATGGCATGACCCTCACCTGTGGCTAGCCGGTCCCTCCTAACTGCAGCAGCATGCTGACGGGCATGGTGGATTAGATTAGTGAACCAATGCCACACCTGCTCATAATTCCAGTTGTACATGCCAACATCATTTACCCTGTGGATGACTTCACTCTACAGGCTGGTCCTCTCCTGCAGATCCTGGGCCCTGTGATTGAATAGTATGGCATGATGCTGGATGAGGAATTGGATGATTGTGTCATTTTTCAAGGTTCATGAATGCTGGAAAACATTCCTGGGGCATTGTACCTGGAAGACATAAGCAGGAAAAAAGGTCACAGGACCTCATACGGTTGTCCACATGCACATCAACAGTGGATATTACTTACAAGTAATCCAGACTATACCATAACACTGTAAACTATCATGGCTTTGACATCTTGCATTATACTCATGGCCCTGACCTGTCCAGTTCCCCCAGTATTGGACACTTAATGGCATAATCCACTAATCCACTATTCTTCATTCATTTCTGTGTAGAGGGATAACAGCGGCCATCTTCCATGTGGATGGTGTGTGGATGATGGCATGTCTGTGTTTGACTGTAGCGTGTGATGGAGCTGTGAGCACATGCCTGAGTTCATATAGCAGGCAAACTGTGATATTCTCATGCCCTATGGAGACTTGCTGTTGTTGCCATCAGTGAGCATTATGTACATGCTCACCATTGATGTGGGCAGGAGTGTGGTTGATGTGCATATCCCCCTGTACTAATGTTGTGGACAGGGTGCCACTGTTTCCACCTATCCTGTCTGATGCAGGTTGTCTCTATACATGGCATGTGTGTATGAGGTGTGCTGTACTTCCAGTACAGGTTGACTTGTGTTACTGCCTCTGAGACTGCGTACATATGTGGAGACATGGTTGCAATTGGCCTTGGTGGTTTGGATATTTCTGATTTCTAGTCATAGTCTGCCTTAAAGGAAGTCACCTGTGAATCTACATGCTTTCTCAGATAGAGGTGCACTTGCTTCCAAGTTGTGGTCTGCACCTATGTGTCCCTGTACAGCCACTAAAGCAACCTATTATGTGCTTTGCGTCTTGCTGCTGTCCAACAAGGGGGATTACTGTATCGTTGGTGGAGGCTGGTTATACAGGTCAGGTACTGCTGATTCCATATAGCTACAGTGGATATAAAGTGTACACACCCCTGTTACAATGCATGGTAGTTGTGCAATTGGAACATGACCCCACAACAGCACATGTTAACACAATCCCCACCTGTGATGTTTTCTATAGCCTGCTCAGTTCAATAGGGAACATAACCTGTCCTGTGAAAACATATGGTAATTAATACTCAGTACAGTAAGCCAGTTGAATGTGTGTGCACACCCTTACACTGATATGTTATGTAGACATCTGCTGAGATGGTTACAGCATCCATTTGTCTTGGTTTGTACTCTAACATCATATCACCTCTTCACTTAGCAATGGTTGCTCACCTTCCATGAAACAGCTTTGTTTCTTTTTCAGTAGAATTGTACAGGTTATGGATCACATTTGAGGTGAGAAACATTTTGCAATAATGTGGTCTCATTGGCATACAGCACACAGACCTGGCATTCCAACTGGGGTGTGTACACTTTGATATCCAGTGTATATGGGTGTTGATATAGCTGTTAGTGGTAGGCATGGACAGTGTGTCATAACACAGTTGTACACTTTTCTGATTACTACCTGATAAGCATGACTATTGTAGTACCCATATCAGTGTCATGGCAATGCAACAATTAGTAGCAGTACACATTGTATTTCATTGTATGCAGTGACAGTGATATTACACACATGTGCAACATTCACATCCTACTTTCTGGACTGTTTTTGACCCATATTACTTCTGTGCCTTTCAGCTGAACATACACATAAATACAAATGCTCAGGGGATACCTGGTATACATTTATGTTCTATGTCAGTATGGCACACTGTAGTTACAGTCTTGCAGCTCAAGCATACATATCAACATGTTATACCAGCCTTCAGGGCATTGGTCCACATCACTGGGTGACAAAACAGGGAACTAAATTTTGATAAAGTATTAATATAGATGCCATAGCACAATTATATGTGTAAGTGACTACAGATATCTGTCACAACTGTGAACATTGTCCAGCAGAACACTGTACAGTTGAATGTTATTATTTCAATATATCACATGCAGTTTAACACACACATCTGCAACAGTGCTTTACTATACTCATGCCCTATATAGGTATACTAGATTTACAATACAAACATGTATAATACTCATATTCACAGGTAACATATGGATATGGACAACTTCACATTAACTGGCCTAGCAATGGCACAGACATGACTGCTTGACAGACACTCTAGTGGTTGCCATATGTGAGCTGTCCTTTCCCAGGGTGTGTCAGGCTCCTCAGCTGTGACCCAAACTATCGACCTCTTAGAGCATCACATGTGGACAAAGCCTAACATTGGAGGGGGATATATAGGGACAGATTATAGATATGCCTATTATAGACCTATGAAGTTTGTAGCATAATACATTTCGCATTACCATGACTGTTCTGAAGGTGGTGGAGTCTGAAACCCATGTGTCTGTCATTACTTTATTACTTCCATCTGCAGCTATTTGCCTGACTAATATAGATGTTTGGAGGAACAAAACAAACACTATGAAGGCTAAATCTTGGCATTCTGTGAAGATCTACCCAGTTGACAGGTATGGCCCACTGCAGACAGAGCCAGATGCTATGTCCATAGCATTTGTTCAGCAGGACATCATTACAGCAAGTATTGATGGCACATACATATCTTTCTTAATTATATATTCCATTATTACAGACCAAGTACTACCCTCAGTTACATGCTTAAATGTTTCACATACCTGGTTTATTTTTTAGGTTCCTTCTGTGTACAAGCTGTCTTCTTGTTTCTTATATATTTTTTTAGGTTTTCTTTATGTTGTTTCTAATTTTTTGTCTCTCTCTCTCTCTCTCTCTCCCTCTCTCTCTCTCTCTCTCTGTCTCTCCAGTACTGGGATTGAGCTGGTTTGAATAGGTTGAAGCATGGCTTTTGTAGGTGATGCTCATGTTCAGGTGATGGCCTCTGCATCAATTGCTGTTCCCCACTTGCTAATTTCATGCAGGCAGCTGTGTAGTTCTTCCAATAGCCAATGTCATAACAACCCACTACTATAAATAACTAGATCATGTGGGCATTGCCCCTTTACATTGCTTGTATGGAAGACATCTTTCATGTGTGGGGGCAGCAGTGTTATAGACAGCAGGTAGGAAGACATCTTACAACAAGACTTGTGGACACAAACCAACTACATGTTTGTATGAGGTTCCAGACTTAGGGACAGTATGTGAGTATTGCAGTTGTATGCACTGAATACTGCTAGTTTTACAGGGTTTGTGTGTACATTCTAGTTTTGCATGGAATGCAATCAGTCTGCATAGCTCTCAACTGTGGGGCTATCCACATGATGGCCAGAGGATTGTCTATGTTTTTTCTGTTCCCTACACAGGGCTTGTCCTTGAAAAATCAGTGGCATTCTCTCTGTTGACTGATATCAGTACATGGCAAAGTCAGTTTGTGTTTCTGACTTCATATTCCTCAGGAAGGGTATGTTGCAGCCAATCCTGTAACACAAGCAACGTTCACAGTGTATAACAGCAATATTTCAAATATGGCCCTGTGTTTCAACCTCTGTTCTCCACTTATATACCAGACTTTGTCCAGATGTCATGCAGTAAGATGTTGATAGGTATGGTCTATCATTATTTAGTGCTGACATTCCTGCTATCATTCTAGTGATGTTGTGGACTCCCACACACGTTGTGAGGTAGGGTCAATATATATGAGGGCTACAGCTAGACAACATGTGTGACCCTGTACAGTCAAGAGGTCAGTGTATAGAGAACACTGTTATATGCCATTGTAAGACATTTTATGGCGGAGGGGTATTAAATGTTTTTAACCTAGTCTGTTACAACATGTGTGGATTATCAGTAATAAGAAACATAAAGGTATATGGCTGTACATTTTCATACATTTCACCATGGGAACAGTGGTGAGCTAGAGCGTACTGTTTTTCACACATTTTTGTTTGTCAGTGTGATAGTACCATTTTAAGTTAAGCATTGTTATGTAACGGATACATTTACATTGTTTAAAGTTATACTTTCCCCCTAGGGGGTTAACTACAGACTGCAATTGGAGGCTGTTGAACTACATCTTTAATTAAGTGTTGATTGGTTCTTGTCTTCAAGGCAACTGTGTTTTTTAATGTTTTACTACTTGAAGGCTTTAGCCTAGACAGCAAAATATGCTATTTTTTTTGCAGATTACTCTATCATATGTTTTCTTTGAGAGTTGCATTAATCAGTTATTATGTATTTCAAATACATAAATACTATAAAAATGGCATAAACAACTGAAATTGTACACCAATAAACATTTATATGTATGTAATCTGTATGATGTCATGTCCTTTGCATTGTGTGTGGGTATATGTTTTCATGCAATAATTCTCATTTGTAGGAAAGAATCAGACACTGGCCATTTGAAAAGGTGGCAACTGTATGAATAATGGCTGTTTGATATTATGTACACCCTCTATATATACTCTCTTTATATATATATCTATAAGTATTTATATATATATATAGATATATATATATATATATATATATATATATATATATATATATATATATAGATGTGTGTGTGTGTATGTGTGTGTGTGTGTGTGTGTGTGTGTGTGTGTGTGTGTGTGTGTGTGTGTGTGTGTGTGTGTGCGTGTGTGTGTGTATCATTAGAATGTTTAGTGCTTCCACACTGTACATTCCCTATGGTAGACTGACCTGCATGATAAGTTAGAGAAATCATCCCAACATTTTACAGCTCAGATGGCTTAGTGGTAACTTGTTGGGGCTATGGTATGCAG
Organism: Protopterus annectens; assembly: GCF_019279795.1. Taxonomy (NCBI): domain Eukaryota; kingdom Metazoa; phylum Chordata; order Ceratodontiformes; family Protopteridae; genus Protopterus; species Protopterus annectens. The sequence goes on along the minus strand of NC_056740.1, from coordinate 85,961,019 downwards.
GGTCCTGGGTTCAAGACTTGCAAGAGCTAGTTATTTTGTTGCAAGGCAGAACAGTTCAGCTGTGGAGGAAGGGATGAGGGCAATAATTACAAGTGGTCCCCAGTTTGGGCCACTTCACCACCATTTACAGTGCCTTTGGTCAGATGTTTTGCAGTGAAAAGTTCAGAGTGTGGATCCGATGTCTGAATGCACTAGATATATATATATATATATATATATATATATATATATATATATATATATATATATATACATATATATGTGTATATACGTATTTGTATGTATATATGTTTATATATATATATATATATATATATATATATATATATATATATACACATATACATATACATGGTTTACCACCGTATAACCGACAGACTGATGGTCGAGCCCTGATGACCAAAAGGAGTGCGGCAAATATGCACATTGCCGAATGCAACTGTATCAAATCGCAAATCTGTGCCCCCTTGTGACCCATGTTAGCACTCGTTTTGGATGTAGAGCAGTCAAAAATGTTGCATTTGGTGGTTTTGCGACATTCTGACCATTCAACATGCAAACATTCAGTTATCAGACTCGATCATTGTTGGGGCCGACTGCCGTGTGTTCGGTTATGCGTTGGTAAATCATATATATATATATATATATATATATATATATATATATATATATATAGATAGATAGATAGATACACATACATACACATATACAGATCTAGGACTTTTGATTGAGTGATCAAAAGTCCGAATCCATAATTACCGAACATACTTTACCAAAAGCGCTTTCACTGAAAAAGCACTTTTGTTAAAGTATGTTTTAAAAAAAAAACATTAAACCTACTGCCATGCAGGGGAGCACCCCCCTACTTTAATATTCTCACTCCGAGGTTGCCATATAGTATGGTAAATGGAATTTTCCCTTATCTGCATCATAGTATGACTGGCACAACAAGCATACCGAAAGTGCTGCTTCGGTGAACAGCACTTTCGGTTAAGTATGCTCGGTGATTTCTGTTTCAGTGGAAGGTGCGGATCCCACATATACATATATGAATACATTTTCCCTACTGTTGAATGACTGTACTGAATGATATGTTTGAGAAAACACCAAACATATTTGCAGCTCAGATGGCTTAGTGGTAAATTATTGTGGCTATGGTGTGCAGGGCCCTGGGTTTGAGACTTGTAAAAGCTGATTATTTTGTTGCTGTCCAGACCAAGTGCTGTTGGATACAGAGTGATTAAGGCACTTTTAAGCAGTTGTAAGCAAGTTTGCATGGGAGTAAGCAATGCTTACTTCCGGTTAAATACGCTTACAGTCAGTTAGCCTTAAAAGTACTTAATCTGTTTAGGCATTGCTTAGAGCCATGCAAACAGGCTTACTCCTACTTACTACTGCTTAAAAAAGCTTATTCACACTTACTCCCATGCTAATTTTTTTAAAGCAAAGAAAAAAGGAGTGATAGGAAAGTGGTGTAAAATAGGGCACACAGGGGGAAAGACAATAGGGAAAGTAGCTAAGAATGTGTAGGATGGGTGTAGGGAAGGCCCATAGCTGTCCATTTCTTCTACAGCAGCATCTGTGCATATATATTGAATTTGGAGGCAGATTTGGACACTCAAACCCCTGGGAGAGGGGTGAGGACAACAATGTGTTGTGAAGCTAATTAGACCAGATTACATGTGTCCAATGGACACGTGCAAAATGGACAGCCATGTACGGGGCAAAATTGTTTTTGGGAAACAGATCCCCCCTTTTTTTTAAGGTGAGAGTGAGATGTTGTGGAAGGATAGTAGGTATATTTGGGGAGGTATATTGGGTAGGAAGACAGAGAAGACAGCATACAGGGGGTATATGACCCATGTGGGAGAGTAAACACCTTGGACGGGGAGGGGTGTTTGGAAATCTGAAGCCCATGAGCCCCCAAATGGAAACAGTGGGGCTGAGGTCTCCACCCATGGGCAGTCACCACTGCACCTTCATGTCCCAGAAGGTGGCTGTGCTGGATGCTGAGCAGGAGGAGCAGACTGATCCTCTAATTGCCCTCAAGCCAGCTTAGCAGATCTCTAAACTCCTTTCGGAGCTTGCTACACCCCAAACCCCAGACCTGGCTTCAGGTAACAGTATCCTGTCTGTGCCCACTCCCAGGGGGATGAGCCCAATCCCCTGAGGCAGTTACACCCAAAGGTGGTGCAGGACCAGCGGACGAGGAGGTCCTGGGGTGGGGTCCCAGATGTGCTGGGGCCCAGTGCCATGGCCAGATGAGGTGAGAGAGGTGGGTCTGCTAAGACTGGCCTTCCCAAATGTGCTATGGTGTTACAGTTTTAGAACATATGTGGTTTAGTAATAGTCAACACAATCCAGGATTAGTTATAACAGCATGCATAGATATTCCCATTAACCTAAAACAACAGATTTGGAACAGTTGCATAGCAAACAGAACACATGCATATATGGAACCACAGTGGCCATTACAAGGGCATGCCGGTTACATTGATATCAACCAGCCAGCAATGATAGTATTTCAACATGGAACATTAATAGAAACACATTTCAATATTTGTTGAACAATAGGACATATGTCCCAACAGTAGGTTTGGTGTAAAGCATACTCATTGACTTGTGTGTTTAGATTATTGTTGCAGACATGGTGGAGGGGAGAGAGATGTCATTTAAGAACTTGTATATCCTTGCAGTGCTCACAACTTTAATGATCATTGCTCAAATCATTACTCTACAGGAATTATTACAATAACCTATGACCTTGGTTTGGGCAGTGTTATGTTTGTACACAGTGTATACTTCAACTGTCTTATAGCTACATGCTACTTCTCTTACCTGGTAGACCTGTGGGGGGAATGTTTGTTAACACTACACATATTCCCAGATTCCTAGTTAAGATTATTATGCATACAGCTTACTATCACTCCTGGGATTTGAACCATGGCTGTGTGTGCTAAAAATACAACAGTTTGTGTTTCATCAGGGTGAGTGATTTAGAAAGTGCTGTCTCTTCCTTCAGTGTTTTCTGTCTAAGTCTCTCTCGGTTGTACAACCTGACCTTGTAATGACAGCATTCTTATATAGACATTCTTAGACATATTTTTTATGTAGCATAGTGTGAGAAACAGTTGACACAACAGTACTATTTGCATATCAGATCTTGGTGAATGCAACATGTGAGACCATACAATACCAGAGTAAACACAACCAGTCCAGAATTTAGAACCTTATTGTCAGGCAGTTACACATTTATTTAATTATGACCTATATGGGGCAATTGCTGTAATATTGTCTGGTTTATTCAGTAGAAACCATACACATTTTTGTACCACAAGGTGACATTTTACTCTTTTATATTTATTTGATATTACTACTGCAAGCAGGATTATTACTCACCAGCCTCGCAATGAAGCCTTTGCAACCTGCTGGCATGGGCTTCCTGGTTCACAACCTGCTCAGCTGCAGCTGTAATGAAAATAGAGAAACATCTATGCATACCTATCCATCACATACATAGTCTGGATTTTGGTAAACAGTTATTGCTATGAATACTTACACACTGCTGGGACATCTCCCCTCTCTCTTGCTTATTGGACCCACCATTCCAAGAGCTCCCTCTTCCTCCGTTTCAAGTCGGCATAGTGGTGCCGGACCTGCTCACCAGTCCAAGGGATACCAGTGGCACTGGTGAGATCATGGGCAAGACTTTCCCAGGTTTCCGCTTTACATTGGGAGCCCTGGTTCTGGTCCTGCAGCAGTCTCATGTCATGTTTTTTTACCAGGAGTCTTACCATGACTTTGGACTCCTGTATGCTGCAGCACTGCACCCAAAAGCCCATGCCCTCTCCAACACCTGCCATACTGCCTACACTGGAGAGGTACAATCAGTTATGAGCTATATTCCTGCCTGTGGGGTTTAAATATGGCAAATTTCCTGCATTTTGCCATGATTGGACGGTTTTGAAAATGCTGATCTAAGCTAAGCTACGGGTAAACCTGCTTAGCTAAGGTTGGCAATGCTTAAAGGGGCAGGTTCTACATTGCTTATCAATGGGCAAATCCACTTAGCTGGGCTATGCATTGCTTAGTATTCATATGTATACAGTGCTTACACCCAGTCAGCATAGCTGTGCAATGCTTAGCATTGCTTATGTTTTTTTTATATTGGTGTACCACCTGTATGGGATTGATTCATCATCCATTACATAATATAGATTTATTTACCCTCCCTGACATCCCCCAATGTGCTGTGATTGATTTATTCTTGTGTGACTATATTGTATGGGGCACTTGTAGTTTATATGGGGGTTTCACTACTTTATTAAACTAACACCTCACACCTGGGCCTAATACACTACTCTGGTTGAGAAAAATAAGTTACTTCTTACATAAATATAGAAAACATTAAAACTGTAATGTTTACACATACAAAATGGTTTTGGTGAGGCTCGAACTGTGAATGAATGCATGCAAGGCATATGCTCTAGCCACTACACTATTGCATTGATGGTTATTATGGATGTCTATTGCTTTTTAACTTATTGTGCCATTTCAACTAGGCTAAGCATAGCTAAGCAACAGGCACACCTGCGCAGCTATGCTTAAACTTTATTGCATATATTAAAAAAAATATATATTTGTTGTGTTTTTGATTTGTACCCTTCAGAATATCCATGCTAATGCTGAACCTGTTATTCTATCAAATTTCTAGCTTTGTAGGGATGATTGTCCCTTATGGCTTTGTCCAGAGTCCTTACTCTGATGGGTTGGGAGGTGTGTGCTATATGCTTATGCTAAACCTGTTATTCTATCAACTTTTGGCTTGGTAGGGATGATTGTCCCTTATGGCTTTGTCCAGATATCTTACCCTGATGGGTTGGGGGCGTTACAAGCACTCTTGCTAATTTTAAATTGCCAAACAGCAATTCTGGGGTGCAGGGTGCATGTGTACTGTGAGATCTCTGCTCTCATACACACCACCTATGCTCATACACAAAATCATGTCTGTTTTACAGCATGGCAGTGTGCCTTCATACATATGCATGGTGCATTGCTGTGTTGCCCAGGAATGGTCCCTGCCGTGCAGGAATAACTTATCCCTGCATGGTTGCTTGCTGAATCCAGGGGAGAATATAGGAACAGAGCATCAAGATTGGCTTGGTAGCTGAGAGCCTATAGTCCAATAATTTTTTAGTTGCACACTGCTAAAGTCTTTAAGGCTCACCGATGTGCTTAGTTGGATACATACTAAAGAGGGACAATATTGTGTGTTATACTTTGCAATTAGTCTTATCAGGTCAGAATATAGTTAAATGATAACTTCTTTTAACTTCATTGAGCTATCTTTAGTCAGTAAATGGACCAGACTTGAAGGATTTGCAGAATATTGTTGCTACATTGTGGTCAAAAGTTAGGGAGATGTTTACAAAGCTGCTAAGATCTCTGACAACCATATGAGTCTGCTGTGGGGTGCTGTCAACAGTGTAACATTCTGTTTAGAAACATTTACCAAAGCTGACAATGCTACATTTCTTTGCATTTAGGTACCTTGTTAATGTACCATTAATTTCTATGCTTTAGCCTTTGCTGCAGTAAAATGATACTAAATGATGAGAGAGTGACAATACCCAGCTTGCTGTCATTGTCAAAATTAATGAGCCATATATTAGAGTTAAAGATTTGAAGACCCAAGATGTAGATATTAAGTAGAAAGGGTAAAAAAGCCCACAGCTAACCAAGAACCATTATTTACATATTATGTATCTCCAGTGAATTGCATAAACAGGATGGTTCTTTGCTGTAAAAATATCTATACTAAACTGTAGCAAGCAGCAGTTATAGCGCTTTGCTACGGTTGAATAATTCTGAAAAATCTTCTTGCCTTCTTTAGTTTAGGCAAAGACCTTTTCTATATCAGCATAGCAGCATTTTGTTAAACAATGCAGACTCCTTTTCTAAACTGCAACAAAGAGCCATACTATCTCCTTACAACAGGTCCTGATATACAAACACACTGCCTACCTGCCATGTAAGCGGCTGAGATTTATGACTATTGCTTTTCAAATGATTGTCAATACTGCTTGCAGGGGCACATCACCATCTCAGCTTTAGAGCTTTTTACATCCCCACCACAGCTTGTGCCCATAGCTGACTCCCCTTCACCCTACACTTGTTAAACCTTTGTAGATTAGACTTGTCAGGTTCCTGGGATACAATGTAGGGCACCCTTTGTTGAGTGGTGTAATGCGGCACATATCCTGTGTCTAAGTTAAGCTGAAAGGTTTTATGAGGGATTTAGAGAGAGTGTGTTAGGTACTGTTGCTTAAGCATCTATGCATGTTGTCAGGAATCAAAGGGGTGGTAGTTTTAACTTTATAGAGTGCAGATAGTACACTTTCATTTATGGTCTTCTGGGAAGAAAGGTACTGAGCAATTCATGAAACATCAATTACTGTTTTCATCTAAAACTGGGACTATTTTTTCTGCAAATATATTAGCAATATCATTAAAGTCAGAGTGTGTAAAGTAATTATGGTTTAATTCAGAGCATTGTTGTTTATGGCTTAGTTATATGATGTAGTTAAAGAGCCATACTATCTCCTTACAACAGGTCCTGATATACAAACACACTGCCTACCTGCCATGTAAGCGGCTGAGATTTATGACTATTGCTTTTCAAATGATTGTCAATACTGCTTGCAGGGGCACATCACCATCTCAGCTTTAGAGCTTTTTACATCCCCACCACAGCTTGTGCCCATAGCTGACTCCCCTTCACCCTACACTTGTTAAACCTTTGTAGATTAGACTTGTCAGGTTCCTGGGATACAATGTAGGGCACCCTTTGTTGAGTGGTGTAATGCGGCACATATCCTGTGTCTAAGTTAAGCTGAAAGGTTTTATGAGGGATTTAGAGAGAGTGTGTTAGGTACTGTTTCTTAAGCATCTATGCATGTTGTCAGGAATCAAAGGGGTGGTAGTTTTAACTTTATAGAGTGCAGATAGTACACTTTCATTTATGATCTTCTGGGAAGAAAGGTACTGAGCAATTCATGAAACATCAATTACTGTTTTCATCTAAAACTGGGACTATTTTTTCTGCAAATATATTAGCAATATCATTAAAGTCAGAGTGTGTAAAGTAATTATGGTTTAATTCATAGCATTGTTGTTTATGGCTTAGTTATATAATGTAGTTAAAGATGGATTTATGAGTATTGTTAACTTTTGATGCTAATTTTAATTCATATTTCTCTTTGATCTTCTTTATGGTAAAATTAAGATTTTTTTTTATCTTGATGACAGAGTCTTTAATGTGGATAGATTTTTATGTTATAGGCCTCAATTATTATTTTTATAGAGCTTATTAATGCTGGCATTCTATCATGGTGGATTATTTTTAAGTTCTCCAACATATTTGATTCTGATTGCAATTGTATTTGATAGATGAGAGTAAAATGTATTGGTTTAAGTCACAGGTGATGCTACATGGAAGCTCAAAGTCTCATCATATCGTTTTAACACATTTGTCATTTTAAGTCATTGAATTGAGAGGTGTTTATTGTAATGGGTTTAGATGCCTAAAAGAGAAGGGAAATGATTTTGATGAGATTTCACTAGAGATGAGGATACCATAAGAGTGGTACAAGTAGATGTGATGTTAGTGAGGATGAGATGAAGCAGTGTTTAATCCTTATTGTGCTGTTTAATTATTTATAAAAGGGAATTAGAATCTTTAAATGTACTCAACCTTTGTGCTATAGATGCTCAAGTTAATCAATGGATAGATAAAAGCATACATCAGAAAGATATTTTATATAAATATAGTTTAGTAAGCACACTTACAAATTCTTTGTTGTTCTCTGGGGACACGGAAGGTGATGAATAGTAGCCTATGAACTAATAATCTATCTTGTTTAAGGTACTTTGAACACAGTAAGAGGGAGTAATGTCTTTGCATTTTAACTGAATGCCTTTTGTAACACAGAATTGCTGCAGGAGAACCTCAGTATCTGGTAATTTATTGCTAAGACTTCAGGGATAGAGAAGAGCAGCCTTAATGTGATCCATACTGAAATTTACTACAAGTTTTTTGTTTTTGTTTTTGTCATGTTTAATGGACTATAAGGGGGACTTTGCCTAAAAATGCTCTATGAGGCAGACAATGTTTTGCCAATTGCAAAATCTGTGAAGAAAAAAATGTGCTGGCCATCTTTCACAAAAAATACTGATATCCCTAGAGACAACAGCTATTTTTTTTTTATTTGTCTTTGTTGACTGGGAAAGTCCAACTATGCAAGGCTCATTTAAGACATGGGGAGAAAATAATCAATAATCAATCAAGAATAACTTTATTGTCATTCAAACGCAATTTTAACTTTGTTTTTCATATAAAAGAGGCAGGAGTCTCAAGGACATGTTAGTACATGGAAAATTTGAGAGACCAAAACATATAGAAAATAATATAGTGAGATATGAAACTTTTCCATGTGACAATTGCACAGTATGCAAACACATAGTTGATAGTTTTGAAAGCATTAATGGAAAAAAAATTGATAGAAGAGGCAGCTTTACTTGCAATAATGAAAAAAGTATATATAGTTAAAGATATCCTTGTGGATTATTTTGTATTGGACAGAGCAAGAGAGGTTTTGCTGCAAGACTAAAAGGGACATCAAGAAGCAAAGATTTCAGATTCCTGTAGCTATGCACTTTAAGGAACACCATAATGGAGACCCACAGGGGTTGCAGGCAACTGTTTTGGAACAAGTAAATCCTAGGTTTAGTACTGATGAAAAACCTAAGGAACATTTAAGAAGGAAGGAAGCAATATTTATTGTAAAATATGATACAATGTTTCCAAGAGGTTTGAATAGGAAATTCTCTTGGAAGCATTTAATGTAAGAATGTTAAAAAGAATATTAAAAGTTAACATTTTTAGGTTTTTTTTGGTGAATTCTTAATTGGGCGATTATTTAATTGATTAAATACATGTATTTATGTGTATGCTTACCGGCAGAAAGATGTACTTTGGAAAGACTTTTCTGAACTCCAAGGCGCCAGAGAAGTGCAACTTGCTCGTAATGGTATAAAAGTTTGAAGTTTTGCTGTTAACTTTTACTGCAGAAGTTACTTTTTTATTTTAATAAATCAGTCTGTGTACTAAACTGAGTGAATTCATCTGGTCTGGGACTTGTGGTGTGAGGTTTAGGTTTGAAGATACTTTTATGTTGAAGAAAGTCTCAACCAGGGGAGGAACATGAGCATAATTTGTCACTGGTTGAGATATTTTTAAGCAAATTCTTGAAACTTGGCAGTATTTCTGTCAGTTTTACTTCAGTTGGGATGGTGTTCTAGAGCTTAGAGACATAGTGACAGTGCATTGATTCCCATGTAGAATTATTTGCCCTAATTTCTATTAGTTGGACTTGATCCCCTGAATGGAGATCCCTGTTATGTAATGCTGGAGGGTATCTTTAAGTTATTTTTTTCTGCTTAATGAATATGTGGAATGCAATAGTTAGCTTTGAAGATGTTAGGTAGTTGGGAAGCTCAAACCAGGTAAGCGGTTTTTTGCCATGCCAGTGGTGTCCTCTATATGAAAGACTAGTAGCAATTTTTGCTACCTTGCTGTAACAAGATGCAAGTTTGGCTTTGCATGTCAGATTTAAATTTGTGAGAACAGAAGAAGGATATAGAAGGGAAGGAAAAAAATAAGTTGAGGCTAGTGTTTTCCTTGCAGTGTCTCGAAGATACAGTATGACTCTAAAGAAGAAGCATGGTTTCTGATGTGTTTTTTTATGGATTGAAGTATGTGCTAATCAAATCTAAGCTTATCATCAACTGGTACTCCCAGAACTTTGGTTTGGTTCACTGATTTGACTTTAGTGTCACTGGCTGAGAAAGATAGTTTTTGATCAAGGTAGTGTTTCAAAGTGAAAAGCATCAGTTTTGTTTTATTGGGATTAAGAAACAGGTTGGATTTTTTTTAACCAGGATTCAACTGTGGGGAAATAATTCTGGGTGTTCTCCTGGGGTTTGGATATGGATGCACATATTAAAGATGAATAGTCTGCATATTGAACTACTGTAGGAGGGTGTGTGGCAGTCTGAAGCTTATTTATGAAGATGTTGAAAAGCAGGGCAGCATAGCATTGATCCTTATGGAACACTGATTGCTGCTGTTAGAAAGGATGTTGCCATTTAACTGCTTACTGACTTTCAGGAAAAATAACTAAGGAACCATAACAGGCAGGACTGTGAGATACCAACATAAGCGAGTTCAATGAGGCAGTGACAGTGTGATACAGTGCAAATGCTTTTGATAGAGGTAAGAATATAATGAATACTAGCATGCCATCATTCCTATATTGGTTTATGATATTGGGGAAGTTTAACAGAGCAGTTCTTGTGCTACCATCGGGTCAAAATCCATGCTGAGTTTTGGAAAGTTGTCTGAAATATGGTAGTGCATAAGTTGTGCGTGGATGGACTTTTCCAGCATTTTGGACAAAGTGGGCAGGGGGTGTAGCAACAGATCTGTAGTTGTTAAATTCTGAGGCTATATTACATTTGTGTAATGGTTTACTAACAGATTGCTTCCAAATAGAAGAAGTGGGATCAATAGAAATATTTAATAGTGGTGGCTGGTCTAAACAGGACTGAGATAGTGTGAGGGGACAGGCTGCATTGTTGATTAGAAACTGCATTGCATAGGAGTGAAATTGTGAAAGGACAGAATCTAGAGCATTAGTAGTTGATGGGAAGGCTGTGGTAGTTTATCTGGGATGTAAACATTTGTTTAGGAATGACCAGAATAGTTTGGGATTATGTTGTTGTTTGTGTCAGAGACTGGTATAAACATTGTGTTTGCCAAGTTTGATGTGGTATTTTATAAGATTTCTAAGGTATCTAAATGTCTGAAATGAGGTTTGTGTTCTATTTTTGTGCCAGTCTTTCCAGACCTTGTCTCATTGAAACATGTCTTCTTGTTTAATTTCCTAGCCATGGTGTGTAGAAATGGATTTGACCCTTTTGATACAGACTGGAGCTAAATAACTGAGAGTTTTAGGAGGATGTTAAAGTGTGTGACAGAATTATCTACTGGCATGGATTTTAGTATGCTCTATTTGTATTTGTTTTAGTGATTTGATAAAAGTTCCTTTGTTGAATTTTATACTATGATATATATATATATATATATATATATATATATATATATATATATATGCGTGTGTGTGTGTTTTAATTGATTTGTTTGTCTTGGCTGCAATGACTTTTAATTGCATAAGCTTTGCAATTTGTTTGTTTTTTTGGAAAGTAATCATTCTAAAGTTGATTGCCTGGTAGTGTTTGTGTTGACTCTAGTAATGAAGGTGATTATCTGGGCTAAAGCCATACTAATTACTAGAGTTTATAGTGATGTCACTGTTTTATTTATTTTTAGTTAACATTTGTTTAAAGGGAAATTCCGACTTGGATAGAGCAAATTTTCAGTGGAGGACCAGGGAGTAATGCTCCAGATACATCTCTCTGGAACATAGGAGGAAACTAGAGCACCCTGAGGAAATCCACATGAATGCATGGAGGACATGCAGACTCCACACAGAAGGCACTTCAGTTAAAAATCAAACCAGAGAACCTCTTGCTGTGAGACAACAATGCAAACAGCTGTACCACTGCACTGGCAGTCTATATTGAAGTCACCTATTATAATAGTTTCATGATGGATATGTTGGGATGTCCCGTAGAGATTGTTTCCTGCAGTGGTAATGCTTTTGTCTAGTGGGATGTAAATTGCTGAGATATGTATTATTTTTCTATTATACAGTTTGAGAAGTGTTATTAGTAGATGAGTGTTAGTAAATATGGGTATTTCTAGGATTAATTTGAATATATTGAGGAAGATTTGCAGATGATAGGATCACTATCTGCTCATTTATTTTTTCCCATCAAGCCTGATTATGTTATAACCTGAAATGTATGACTTATTTATCAGCTATCTCCTTTTTTATGCAGGTCTCTGTAGGTACCACTATATCAGTTGAATAACTTTCAAGATGCATGAATTTCTCAAATTTTGTTGCACATGCACCTAACTTTCAAATTAGAAGGAAGAGTTTGAATCTAGAGTTTGATTATCTTACATTTGTTAATATAGTTAGGGGTGGATTAGTAGTGGAGCTGATCGGTTGTTGTTCGATGCCAGGGTTTGGATAACTGTTTTCACTGATTTTTCATGTGGAGTTTTTGGTCAATGAAAGTGTGTAACCACTGGCATTTTAGTTTAGGTTTTAGTGATATTTCAGTGTGTATTGATTTTGGTTTGACATACCTATGACAGAAAAGCTCAGAGTAGGTTGATTGGTAAGGTTGGGATGATACATTAAGATATACATCTGGCATCTGTTGACATAGTGTGTGCATGTTTTGGTAGGTACAGAGTTTTTGAACAGTGGAGAGATATGGTAGCTGGTGAGGTGGGTGTAGTGAGGAGGAAAACAGAAGAGTATGAGGTAGTAACATTCTGAGTGGTGTTTAGGGTAATATTTAGGAGAGCAGTTAGATGTCTGATGGAAGGAGGTGAAAGGAGTATGAGATGCAAGTGCAGAATGTAGCTGTGGAAAGTAATGACAAATATGAAGGCTGTAGAGACTGGGTAGTTTTGCTGAAAAAGGCAAATACAGTGATTGATTTGATAAGTGGAAAGGTGAAGACTGGTAAGTATAAAAACAGAGTAAAGGAGGAGTGAGTGGGCACTTGGAGGAAGGAAGGGGAGCAGGGTGAATAGAACAGGACGAACACAGCCTAGGTTGCATTTCAAATAAATTGGAATGAAGAAAACAATCTGTGAGCTGTGACTTTGGACAGAATAACTTAGTATAGAGGTAAGGGGATAAAGGCTGAGTATTTCAGGTTACTGAAGAGTTATAAGACTGTAAAAGAAGAGCAAAGAATCTAAAGCAGGGTTGACTATTAGAGGAAAGAAGACAATGTTGCACTAAGATAGTCTAAGTTTTTTAATATTCTCAATAAATGTTCGCTCCTGCAGCTGGGCAGTTTACTCCTTGTATAAGACTGGGGCATTGTCTAATAGAAGGAGAAGACAGAAAATTATCAAGGTAGTTAGCTTAATTAAAGAGATCTGAATAAAAGTATATTCTTTTTTTACCTGCATTATGTCTTCTCCAAAGGTCTCTGAAAGCATACATTTCTTCAACTGCTCTCATTTTACTGCAGTATTTCTTCCTTTATATATACTTTAATGTGATGCTAAAACTCCAGCCTATAATATCAATCTCTGGATCTCTTTCCATTTGCTACAGTACCTCAAAATAATAGACAAGAAGCCCTCATATTCTTTGAATGATTTACAAATACCATCCACTTTCTGTCTAACTCCCAACATCCTATCAAGCTATATCATCAACCTTTTTTAGGGTTTCTGCTTAGTTCATGAACAGGGTGGCAACCTCCATTTTCCTTTTATGGTTAACAAGTGGTCTCTGCTTTAGAGAATGCATTGCCCTACACCCTTGTATTGTCTCTAACCTTCAGTATAGTTTCTTGTAGTAGGATTATGTCTCACCTCTGCTCATAAACTTTTGAAATATTTCCACCCTCTTTATTGAATGAGAACATGAGGGCAGCTATTAAAAATATCACAATAACAGTTCATGCTTGGTGCTGTTATCTTTTTTGAATAGGCACATCACTGCTGCCAAGTAAATTGGTGGGTTTTTTTGGTCATCTACACTCACTCAAAATACATGAACTCTAATATGATAGGTCATGCTTTTTCACATTAAACTATTTGCCTCAGGTACATATTATTCCTAAATGACTATATCATAAAGAAGCACCACATCAGATGTAGCAAACCCCAACCCTGTACCACCTGTCTCATAGATATATTACAAGACATGTGTCTCCAACCTTAAATCAATTGACCTATCAAAGTTTTAGTAATGACTGAAAAACTTACAGCAATTGCCGTATATCCCATTGCCTGTAAAAGGGCAGCTGCCTTCTTAACTCCCTGTTTTCAGTAAATGTATGTTAATATAGATTACTTTATCAGAGATTTGCATGTTTACTACAAATATTTCAAATGTTTCCCTGTTGAGTACAGCAAATTTAACTGTGTAACAAAAGAAAACAAAGCCATTGAAGATTTATCCATGGTAAATTTTACTGAGTCATATTATTCATCAAAAAGTATACCAAAATGCATTCAACATGTTTAGAACATTTTAGGGTAATATAGACATTATAATCTATAGTATATATATGCCATTAATCTACTGTAATGTATATCACATGTGTTATATGGCATTGAAAAACTCTTTAGTGTCTTGATTTTCAAGGCTGAACTACATACATTTCATTTCTGGCAGAAAGGCCTGTACAGGGCATGTGTCAGCTGTTTGAGAATAACAACGTAGCCTATCAGTCATGAAAATCACACCCCAACCTACACAAAAAGCTTTTGTGATGCTTCTCCAAGATAGTGCCTCTTAATTATGTGCACTCAAGAAGCATATGTATTTTAAGCAAATCATGAAAAATGCATGTTTGCAGGAAGATAGGCCATCTAGACCCCATTGACACCCCTAACCCACACTTGCATGTGTATTCTCTCTCAGTTTCTCTATTTGATCACTTAAACTCAGTGAAAGAGCAATCACTGTAAAATGAAAACTTCAATCACTCAGTTAATACTTTTCTTTGATTTCAGGTATCTGTAAATAGATATGTATTTGAACAAAAACACAAGATTTCAATTAGTAATGAGCGAACAAATTATTTAATTTTTGTTATTATACAGTTTGATTATTGTGTAAGTGAGCTTTCCCAATGACCCTTTTTAGCCATGACCCAGGAACAAAAGTATTTAATCAAAACAACAAAAGTATGTAGAAACAGAAACAGATAAACAAAACATTACAAATGTGCAGCAGAATTAATACAAGATTGTAAATGCTATTTTCAGTGAATTAATACTGTACCTACAATATAAAAAAGTAGGAAAGGACATACATAATTAGATGTAATATAAAACGTTATTCCTTTCAAAGGAAAACATGAAAGGTATGGTAATCCAAAGAGTAGTTTATCCAGTACAAATAATACCTGAAGTCAACATATACAAACAAACAACAAAACAGACAATAAGAGTCTGATCAAGTCCAGATAAATCACTTTTATTTATTTAGATTTTTATGTTTTCATATTCTTGCTCATCCTGCCTCCAGTCATCTTCTTTAATGTTGCAGATGTAATGCAGCCTATTCTGTACAGGTGTTAAGTCTCAGAACAATGACTATCAGGATGTATTCACATCCATTTCTTTCACAGTATTCATGTCAATGTGAGTGGCGTAATGGGTAGCACACTCATCTTTGGTGCAGAAGACTTTGTGGGTTCTATTCTCGCACTAGGTCAATGGATTGCTCACATTGCAATGAAGTGTAAGGGGGGAGGCTACACTCCCGAGTGCATTATTCTTTAGATGACACATTAAACTGAAGTCCCATCTGTCTAAGTTGGTGGTAGCTCAGTTAGATGTAAAATATCCCATGGCACCAAACAGAGTACAGAAAGTTCATAGGTTCATAGGTTGGTACTAGGCTATCAGCCCTAGGGCCTATACAAGCCTAGCCATAACAATTCCCTGGCTATTTCTTCCCACATTATTTACTTTCCTGGACGCCTGTCTAGCAGGGCGACTGACGTGATCCCTGGGGTGAATTTCCTTTCTCCCATCCAATTGTCAAGGTTCCTCTTGAAGAGGTCCAAAGAGGCACTCTGCTTGACATGTATGGGCAATCTATTCCAGAGTCTGGGGAGTCTCTGGGTCAGGAACCTATCCCTCCAGCATGTTTTGTTTATTGTGATGACAAGGTTTAGATCCCTGGAGCATGTAGCTCTGAGGGATTGGGATTTCTTTAAGTGTAGCATGTCCAACAGCTCTGGGTTTGACATGGCCTTGTATGTTAAGCAGAGATCGCCTCTGAGTAGACGATATGCAACAGAGTATAGCTGGAGTTTTTTAAGGCGGTCAGTGTAGGGCATCTGCTTTAGGCCTGTGATTCTTTTAGTGAGGTATTTCTGAGGCCTTTCCAGTTGTTGCAGATGTTTTGAGAGGTACATACCAAATGGGGCGCTGTATTCTATAATGGGTCTAATGAGGGATGAGTACAGTGGGACAATGACCTCCTTCTTTCTGGATGAAAAGCCCTTCGTGATGAGGTGTGCCACATAGAAGGATTTCCTGACGGTTGTGGTGATGTGGTTATCGAAGGTGAGACCACTGTCCACCTGTGTCCCTAAGTCTCTTATCACACTTTCTGTGTTTAGTGTACTGCCACCTATATGGTAATTCATGGATACATGTTTTTTCCCAAAGGGGATAACAATACATTTCTTGGCATTGTGCTTGAGCCCATGGCTCTGGCACCAAGCATCTGTTTCTGTAAGGCCCTTTTGTAGAGTATCCACATCATTTGGGGATTCAATAATGGCTCCCAGTTTGCAGTCATCTGCAAACTTTGTTAGCCAGAGTCCCTTAGTGTTGACCTGTACTTCAGAGAAGTAGATGCCAAACAAGAGCGGCCCCAGGACTGAACCCTGAGGTACTCCACTTGTCACTTGTCTGGAGCTGGATTTGGAGTCGGCTACTTTTACAGTGTGGGTTCTATCAGTAAGCCATTTAGCAACCCATTGGGTGACATAGGGATTAATGCCCAACTTAGTAAGTTTATCTATGATTCCAGAGTGAGGGATGGTGTCAAAGGCCTTGGCAAGGTCTAGATAGGCTGTGTGGACCACCTTACCCTTGTCCATGGCTCTGGAGACTGATTCAAAGAAGTCAATCAGGTTCAGGAGACAAGATCGGCCCTTCACAAACCCAAACTGGGTGGGGTCCAGTGTTTGAAGGTTGCCAATGTCTTTGTTTATAAGTTCCATGATAATACGCTCCATGGCCTTGCAGATAAGGCTTGTCAGACTGATGGGACGGTAGTTTCCGGGATCCAAGGTGGATCCCCCCTTGTGGATTGGGATAACTGTAGCTCTGCGCCACTCAGTGGGCATGAAACCTGAGGTGAGGCTATGATTAAACATGACACTTGGGTGAGGTGCCAGTTCATATTGTAGTTCATGTGGTACACAGCCCGGGATGTCATCTGGTCCCATGGATGCTGTATTCTTGACTTTAGAGAGTGCGTTTTGTACCTGTGTGGCCGTTATTACTGGAATTTGGCAATCTTTCGGTATTGAGATGGGCCATTTAGGGGTGAGAGGGGTGAAGTTGGCACTGAATCGATCTGCCAGGATATTGGCAATATCCTTTGGATCAGTATATTTAATGCCATTCTGTTTTAGCTCAGAGCAGATCTGAGCATTGCCATTTAGATTCTTGACATAGTTATAGAATGCTTTGTGGTTGTCTTTGGAATCTTTGGCAATTTTATTTTCGTAACTAGCTTTGGAGGATTTTATGAGGCATCTCAGTTTCTTACTGAGGCTAGTAAGAGAGTTTTTTGCATCCTGGGATTTTCCTCTTTTCTGCAAAGGTTTCTTCCTTTTGTTGCAAAGTTTGTTTATGGCAGGGGACCACCAGATTGGCTTCCTTTTTTTGGATGAGAGCATTTTGGTTCTATTTGGGATGGCACGATTCATGCATGAGTGGATGTGCTCGTACAGTGTCTTAGTGTAGCTTTCAGCAGTTGAACTTTCAGTTCCCGTCTGCATGGGTGTTATGAAGTTTGTCACTTCTGACTTGAGTAGCATGAAGTTGGCTTTGGAGAAGTTTTTTATGGTGGTTTCTTTACTGGGGGGTGGGGGTGGGATGTGGATGTTAAGGGTGATTAGCTTATGGTCAGACCTGACTAACGAGGGGGTGACCATAGGTATGGAGCATTGATTTCCCATGTTGGTAATGACCAGGTCTAGAATATTGGAGCCCCTGGTGGGACTATGGATTAGTTGATCCAGGGCATTGGAATTTATGAATTCCAAGAACCGTTGCGCAAAGGTGTTGGGACATGAGTAGTTTTCCCAGTTAATGACAGAGTAGTTAAAATCACCCAGTATTAGGGTGTTTGGTTCTATCTTAATATTTTCCAGTATGTTTAGAAAGGTGTAGTGAGAATCTTGGGGTATGGTGGGGGATCTGTAGCAAGCTACAATTTGGATTGCAGTCTTACCTAGTGTTAGTTGCGGTTGGAGAATTTCAGACACATTGTGTTGGCCAACTAGCCTGGTGGTGTGAATATCCTTGGTGAATATTGACACTCCTCCACCTTTAGTGTTTTGGTCCTGGTTTGGTGGCCGAAAAGTGTGGTAAGAGTTGTAGCCTGGTATTGCAGGGGTGCTCTCTGGAGCCTTGAACCAGGTCAGAGTTACTGCACAGATATCGATGTTCTCCATTTTTAGGAGTGCCTCGAGAGAGTGCATTTTGAAGTTTAGACTTCTAGCATTGAGTAGCATTACCTTCAGATTTTGCATGCTTGTACCTGTTATGATGGTGGCTTTGTCCTTTGAAGTTTGCCTAAAAAAGGCACTATAGGTGTGGCAAGAGCCTTAGCCAGTAACCTGAATCCCAGGGCCGACAAGTGCAGACCATCTCTGGCAAAGCATCGTGGTCTATCAATCATGTCATCCCAGGCAGACAGATACTGGATCCCCTTTGAATGACACCATAAGCTTAGCCAATTGCTGAAGTCAATCATTTTATCCTTATATTGTGGTATCATTCTGGGTGAAGGCAGGATGCTACTCAGGGCTAGGGTCATACCTGCCTGGGCCACATGATCCGAGAGCTCTTCCATGTCTCTTTTCATGTAGTCCAGGGAGGTACGTCTCAAGTCATTCACTCCAACATGGACAATGACAGAGTCATATTTGTACTTGTTGTGGAGTGACTTGAGTGCATGCATTATGTGGCGGATCCTGGCACCCGACAGGCAGCTGACTGTAATTTTCTCCTTATTCAACCTGGTGAGAGGGACATCAGTGTGCCGGACTATAGAGTCACCTATGACTAAAGTGTTAGGTACATTGTCTTGCCTTAGGGGCTGTTGCTGGGTGGCACACTGGTGTTGTGAACTATGTGACACATTGGTTGTGATTGGTGTTTGTTTGCGTTTCAGCTTCAGAGGTCTTTGTTACTTGGGCAGGTTACAGTTAAGGGCCTCTGCATATGTGGATTTAGTGTTGCTATATGTGGGTGTTGGTGGTGCGGGTTTAGAAGGGCTATGTGTTGCTTGAGATGTAGTGTGGGTGATTCCCTGGCCAAACTTCCCCTAATAATATAAATACCACCTTAGGTTTCCTCTGAAAAGAGTATATTAACCTAGTGGGAAAACCCAGTGAACAAAGGCTGAATGGATAAATTGTTAAATATGAAAAAGCTGCAGGAGAGGAAAGATTGTTTCTGTCCTACAGTAGACAGTTTTGTTGTCATCCACTACCTTATCATCACCTGGCTCAGTATCCTTACAGGTCTACGGTATTATGTTTTACCATCTGTCAATTATTTGCCTCCCTACAACAGTGTAAAGGATGCCTCAACAAACAACACATTTGACATTTATTGCAAAAGGGTGGCATGTTTCTTTATCCCACATTATGCAACACTGCAGTACAGGTAGCAACTGATGAGTCAGTATCAGCGAATGTCTTCAAGAGTATGTATTGCTGTAATTTGTTTATCAAACAAATTTGTAAATATAAGCAAACTCTACATCAGCAGACATAGAATAAAGTACACAATGACAGTGCGAATATAAACTGTAATATCTGGTTCTTCTGCAACTAGAAGTGCCTGTAGCTCTTAGCCATCTGATCACACCATTTCTTCCTGCTGTAACACAGTAGTGCAACAGAAGTAAAACGTCCTGAGCAGGAAGTGAAAATGAATGTCAATAAAAGTCAAGGGTTGCCCACATTTTCTATTTGGTCAACAGACACTGTTAGACCCATAGATAGTATGGAAGGATTCAGTGCATTAAGTCAGTGATGAGATCAGAGCTACTTACTGTGTGGTGTTTATACAGTACAGCACAGGTAACCCTTCCAATGTTGCAGAAGTTGTGCAGTGATCTATATTTCTTTATAGATCACAGGCTAAAAACATCTTGTTGCAATCTCATCAGCACTTTTAGGGACAGTGGGAAAGAAAAATAGAACTATTTTAGCCTATGCATTTTTCTGCATCTACAGTACCTGCTTTGAGCCACAGAAGTATTATACTACATTTTTTACATACATTTGTTTCAGTAAAAGAGAAAACAAACAAGAAGAAAATATGTTTCAAATTGTATTAGATTTGAGTAACTTACTTTTGTGCACTGAAATAATTGGAATGACTTTTAAGAATCCTAGTTTTATTGAATTGCCTATTACTCCAGTGATGTCCAAACTGACCATGGAGAACTTGGTTGAATCTCACAGTTGCCAACCAATTATGAAGACATCAAATACAATGAAAAACAAAGACCAGGACCCCAATGAATAAAATGTATTCCTCTCTGACGAATCGACATACACTGCCTTCTTGGAGTACACAATTACTTCACATCACACACTTGTTTTATATACACTACTAAATAGGCAATTAAAAAATAAAGTCATCAATTGATACCATAAAACACTTAAAACACATTTAAAGTAATACATGCCAATTAAAATCAACATTCATGCCCTTTGGAAACAAGGTATCAAACTTTAATATATACACTGCTTCTTTATAAAGTTTATTCTTGCTAACACCCCCCCCCCCGCCAAAAAAAAAAAACACACTCTACTTTTTCTAAAATTGTAAAACTTATTGCAAGGACATCTGAGGGCATAAATAATGCCCTCAGTGTCACACCTATAATACCCACAAACTTCAAATCTTCTACCATTTAAGAGTCCAAAATAAGGCACAATAAATTTGCATGCCTTGCATTTGCCACATCATACTGTTATTCTTAATGACTCATAAAGCACCTCCTTGGGTCTGCAAAACCTAGATTTCACCAAAAAAGCTCTTAATATGCTTACCCACTCTATATGAAGCAACAAGTTTATTAGGCATCCATGAACTTCCAACCTTTAAATTTGATAACAGTTGCCACTGTGTTTGTACTATCTCATAAAACCTATTACTAAATCCACTATATGGTCAAAGATTTGAAGTTTGTGGGTATAATAGGTGTGACACTGAGGGCATTACTAACACCCTCAGATGTCCTTGCAATAAGTTTTATGTACATGAGTCCAAAAGAGCTTTTTAAAATAAGGCTATTATAACATATTCATGATATATTAAATAAAAAGGAACAGAGTTCAGTGGCACAACATTTTTTGGAAGCACATGGTAGTTCTGTTTATAGTTTACAATCTACTACTTACAATACATGAACAGGGGAAGATAAACAGCATGGAGGGGATGAAAATCCAGAATTGCCAAGGACACAAAAACCTTCAGAATTTCGTCAGACCTTTCGGAATGGGCCGAATGGCTGAATAGGAGAACCACCAAACAGAAAAAGGCAGAGAGAGAACCAATTGCCAAACCAATGGCATTCTAATCCCTCCCAAAATAACTACTACAAATGAACCAAGTGGTGAGAATGCTGGCTATGTTGTCAATCTGTCCAAGTATGTATTTTCAAGCAGTGAACTTTTTGTGTTGAACTGTGGTCTGAAGTTTGTTCCCATTGTTGTTCCCAAGCTATATGAAGTGAAAAAAGACATTTTTGGACTGGTTTGGAAATTACAATTGAAATGTATGTTCAATAATTTAAATAGTACTAAACAAAATGAATGTATTAATGCCAGTGATTCTAGTATGGAAGATAACTATTTTTCCTGTGCTTCTGATGATGAATATAATGCATACAGCTTATTTGACACTAGCTGTGTTAAAACACACAGCAGTTATATTCCAGTTTTTTTTTTATGCTGACATCAGTTACTTTCATAAAACAGTAGATTTTTTACTGAAAATGAATTAAATATGTTTTTAAATGAAAAACAGAATATTGTTTACAATTTAACTAGATAAGAGTGGTCAGCATTATTAAATATGACTAAAAAAAAAGGAAGCCAATCTGGTGGTCCCCTGCCATAAACAAACTTTACAACAAAAGGAAGAAACTTTTGCAGAAAAGAGGAAAATCCCAGGATGCAAAAAACTCCCTTACTAGCCTCAGTAAGAAACTGAGATGCCTCATAAAATCCTCCAAAGCTAGTTACGAAAATAAAATTGCCAAAGATTCCAAAGACAACCACAAAGCATTCTATAATTATGTCAAGAATCTAAATGGCAATGCTCAGATCTGCTCTGAGCTAAAACAGAATGGCATTAAATATACTGATCCGAAGGATATTGCCAATATCCTGGCAGATCGATTCAGTGCCAACTTCACCCCACTCTCACCCCCTAAATGGCCCATCTCAATACCGGAAGATTGCCAAATTCCAGTAATAACGGCCACACAGGTACAAAACGCACTCTCTAAAGCCAAGAATACAGCATCCATGGGACCAGATGACATCCCGGGCTGTGTACTACATGAACTACAATATGAACTGGCACCTCACCTAAGTGTCATGTTTAATCATAGCCTCACCTCAGGTTTTGTGCCCACTGAGTGGCACAGAGCTATAGTTATCCCAATCCACAAGGGGGGATCCACCTAGGATCCCGGAAACTACCGTCCCATCAGTCTGACAAGCCTTATCTGCAAGGCCATGGAGCGTATTATCATGGAACTTATAAACAAAGACATTGGCAACCTTCAAACACTGGACCCCACCCAGTTTGGGTTTGTGAAGGGCCGATCTTGTCTCCTGAACCTGATTGACTTCTTTGAATCAGTCTCCAGAGCCATGGACAAGGGTAAGGTGGTCCACACAGCCTATCTAGACCTTGCCAAGGCCTTTGACACCATCCCCGACTCTGGAATCATAGATAAACTTACTAAGTTGGGCATTAATCCCTATGTCACCCAATGGGTTGCTAAATGGCTTACTGATAGAACCCACACTGTAAAAGTAGCCAACTCCAAATCCAGCTCCAGACAAGTGACAAGTGGAGTACCTCAGGGTTCAGTCCTGGGGCGCTCTTGTTTGGCATCTACTTCTCTGAAGTACAGGTCAACACTAAGGGACGCTGGCTAACAAAGTTTGCAGATGACTGCAAACTGGGAGCCATTATTGAATCCCCAAATGATGTGGATACTCTACAAAAGGGCCTTACAGAAACAGATGCTTGGTGCCAGAGCCATGGGCTCAAGCTCAATGCCAAGAAATGTATTGTTATCCCTTTGGGAAAAACATGTATCCATGAATTACCATATAGGTGGCAGTACACTAAACACAGAAAGTGTGATAAGAGACTTAGGGACACAGGTGGACAGTGGTCTCACCTTCGATAACCACATCGCCACAACAGTCAGGAAATCCTTCTATGTGGCACACCTCATCACGAAGGGCTTTTCATCCAGAAAAAAGGAGGTCATTGTCCCACTGTACTCATCCCTCATTAGACCCATTATAGAATACAATGCCCCATTTGGTATGTACCTCTCAAGACATCTGCAACAACTGGAAAGGCCTCAGAAATACCTCACTAAAAGAATCACAGGCCTAAAGCAGATGCCCTATGCTGACCGCCTTAAAAACTCCAGCTATACTCTGTCACATATCGTCTACTCAGAGGCGATCTCTGCTTAACATACAAGGCCATGTCAAACCCAGAGCTGTTGGACATGCTACACTTAAAGAAATCCCAATCCCTCAGAGCTACACGCTCCAGGGATCTAAACCTTGTCATCACAATAAACAAAACATGTTGGAGGGATAGGTTCCTGACCCAGAGACTCCCCAGACTCTGGAATAGATTGCCCATACATGTCAAGCAGAGTGCCTCTTTGGACCTCTTCAAGAGGAACCTTGACGATTGGATGGGAGAAAGGAAATTCACCCCAGGGATCACGTCAGTCGCCCTGCTAGACAGGGGTCCAAGAAAGTAAATAATGTGGGAAGAAATATTCAGGGAATTGTTATGGCTAGGCTTGTATAGGCCCTAGGGCTGATAGCCTAGTACTAACTTATGAACCTATGAACCTATGAACCTATGAACCTATGAAAATGAACGGCTGGTTTTCAAACCTGCTGACAAGGGAAACAAACTAGTTGTGATGCATATATCTCAGTATTTGAAGATGTGCCATGAACATTTGGATGATAATTCAACCTATTCAAAGGTAGACACAAGTCATTATTTGGGAGCCTTAGTTGAATTTGAATCTTTACTTAACAAATGTGTCAGGTTAGGATATTTAACTGTTGACGATGTTCAGAAGAAGCACGAGTGAAGTAGTAGCCAAACTGTAACAAAAACAAAGCTCCGTCCGGACAAACAGGAAAAGTCTTTAATTAGCAATGCATAAAATCCAACCACATTGAGCGCTTTCGTCTGCCCAAAGCAGACTTCTTCAGAATCAGATTCTGAAGAAGTCTGCTTTGGGCAGACGAAAGCGCTCAATGTGGTTGGATGTTCAGAAGAAGCTAACTATGAACAGTCATAGTATTGCCACATTCTACCGTTTACCTAAAATTCACAAAAATATGCAGGCCCCTCGAAGGTGCCCTACTGTTTCAGGTAGGAATGATTTCACTTACAGTTTGGGACAATTGCTGCATTTCCTATTGCTACCCAAGGTAGTTTCATTACCTGCTTATGTTAAAGATATTTTTTATTTTTTAGGCAAGTTAAGGACAGTACAATGGACTAATAAGATGTATTGGGTGACTCTAGATGTGAAAACTTTATATACTAACATTAAACACTGCCATGGCCTTGAGGCAATTAGATTCTTCATGGGGGAGTCACCCACTACAAAATATATTGTAGATTTAGTACATTTTTGTTTGAAGAATTATTATTTCGAGTTTGATAGCCAGGTTTATCATCAGAAATGTAGAACAGTTATGGGGGCAGCTTTGCCCCCTCATATGCTAATTTAACCAAGGGCTTATTTGAAGTTGAATATGTTTATAGGAAAATATTTTTTGTCAATATGTTAAATGTTATTTTAGATTTACTGATGACTTATTGTTTTATGTGAAGGAGGGGAACAGGAAATGTAGAAAATTTTGGATGAATTACAAGTAAACAGATTTAATTTCACATTTGATGGGATCCAAATAGGGAAGAAGGTGTCCTTTTTGGATGCAGATTTGTTACTTAAGGAAGATGGTATACTAACCACAAAAGTACATAGCAAATTTCAGGGGGACATATATTATTTGAAAGCAACAAGTTGTCATCCTGGGAATTAGATTGATGCCTTACCTTATGGTGAATGCATACATCTTTATAGACTATGCAGTGATGAACAAGATTTTTTAAGGGAGATAGGTTATACTTTCGAAATGTTTAAAAAGCTTGGGTATGGTGAAGATATAATTGCTAAGGCATGGTCTAGATTCAGTAAAGAATATATAGGAAACAACAATAGAAAATGGAAGGGAGTTTCAAAATTAAATAACAATATTGAAACTGGTTGTGAAATGTATTTTGTAACCACATATAGTGCATTTAGTAACAGGTTTTATGAGATAATACAAACACAGTGGCAACTGTTATCACATTTAAAGGTTGGACGTTCATGGATGCCTAAAAACTTGTTGCTTCATATAGAGTGGGTAGAAATATTCAGAGCTTTTTGGTGAAATCTAGGTTTTGCAGACCCAAGGAGGTCTTATATGAGTCATTAAGAATAAAAGGGACAGTATGATGTGGCAAATACAAGGCATGCAAATTTATTGTGCCTTATTTTGGACTCTTAAATGGTTGAAGATTTGAAGTTTGTGGGTATTATAGGTGTGACACTGAGGGCATTATTTCTGCCCTCAGATGTCCTTGCAATACGTTTCATGTGGGTGAGTCCAAAAGAGCTTTTAAAATAAGGCTATTAGAACATATTCATGATATATTAAATAAAAAGGAACAGAGTTCAGTGGCACAACATTTTTTGGAAGTACATGGTAGTTCTGTTCATGGTTTACAAGCTACAAATTTGGAAAAAGTAGACTGTGTTTTTTTTTTTTGAGGGGAGGCATCAGCAAGAATAAACTTCTTTATAAAGAAGCAGTGTATATGTTAATGTTTGATACTTTGTTTCCAAAGGGAATGAATGTTGATTTTAATTGGCATGTATTACTTTAAATGTTTTTTAAGTGTTTTATGGTATCAATTGATGACTTTATTGTTTAATTGCCTACTTAGTAGTGCATATAAAACAAGTGTGTGATGTGAAGTAATTGTGTACTCCAAGAAGGCAGTGTATGCTGAGACATCAGAGAGGAATGCATTTTATTCATTGGGTTCCTGGTTTTTGTTTTTCATTGTATTTGCTGCTGTTCTTTTGCTGGTTTGCTGTTATCTTTTCTGCAATTATGAAGACATGTCTGGGAATGATAGGGGTTTGAATCGCATCACTGCTAAACAATGTTATCACCTGGGAACAGAATAGAGCAGGTACTACAGTGCTTGAATCTGCTCCACTGTTGCAGACAGTTCTGATAGCTACCAGAGTGATAGTTTCTCAAGTCACACCACTGGCAATCCATACCTTCAAGTAGAAAAATGGACATAGAATACTGATTCAATAACCAATTCAAGAAATGCAACCTGACCCCAGCAATTTAAAGGGAATATGTACTGCTATCCTGGGCATGATATTCCAACATACCCATCAAGCCTAGAACCACTATCAGAGCTTTGCTTTCAGTCAATCATCATTGTCCCTTTTTTCATGACTTTCTGTGTGTGAGCCACAGTCGGTTTCAGTGCTATTTAATATCTGGTTTCAGTTCTGAATACATATTATAGCTTATCAAGTCTTTCCCAATGACCAGAGTTATAATCAAAATGGATTTTTCCATATTCAAAGGTGAGAAAAAGGGTTTCATATACATCTATTAACTGTGTGCATACTAATGACTGCTTCCTTTCAGAGTTCTGTGTTTATGAGTTCTTTAAGATGTCATCTGTTGTTTTCAGCAAGAACAGTGACCTCCCTAAACTTGAGGAATTCTATGAATTTTTAGGAAATTCCATCAACGTTCTTAAATTCACAACCTCCCACAGCGAAACCTCAGTTAATTTTCTGGTCCTCAGCATCACAAAATTAGAGACACGAGGGAAAACTAACCGATGACGTATACCCCAAACCCAACAGAGTGAACCTGATACTTCATAAGAACATCAATGAATCCCTACAGAACTAAGTGAAATGTCATTAAATCCCAAGGTCTTAGAATAACTGAACAACCTATTTCTAGGCTCTGATACTGCACAAACTGCTCTATTTTGTTGCAGAAGCTTTATAAGTAGCTAGTAACTTTACTGAATTCTATCATAATATTTGTGTTTAAACTGAACTTGCACCTAGAGAAAGTGTATAATCATCAGAGGGACTACTTGATGCATATGTTTTTAATGTTTAAATTGCTCACACATATTGAATAAGTGCATTTACGACCTGAATAATGTGTCCCAGCTGTATTGGAATTGCATTTACTGACTATTTTGCATTTGTACAATGATGAACAATTGATTTGGTTTTCTGGTATATCTTTAAAATCTGGCAAGTGTTTGTTATGTTCTTTACTACTACGTTTTCTTAGCCTTAAACCCTAGTCCACTCTGAAGTTTGCTACTTTTATCCTCCAAACTTTTCTGAATATACAATTGTAAAATAACTGCCTGTTGTTGCCTTAATGCTTACCCTAGAATCTCTGCTTTTCTCTTTTTCTAGTCAAACTCTACATTTACCTACACTAGCATACTGCACCTCATGCAAAGCAGTATCTAGGGGATTGCAGTTGGCCACCACAGTCTCTAGCAACATAAACTTTTTCTCTCCCAACAATTAAAGAGTGTAGGTTACAAATATAAAAGACATTTGTTGAGTTCTCTTTTACCGTGCTGTGTAACAAAGCAAGTCACCATTTTGGTCAGCCAGAGGGCTCTTTCTGCTTTATTTTTTGCCTCCTTCCCCTGTAACTAAAGTAAACCAACTCATACATTTGTCTCCCTAACTCTAAAGTTTACAGCTATACCTTGTACATTTGTGGCTTTCTAACTCTCAGACATAGATTCCTGTGTGAAAGTTTTACTTATTTGTCTTACATTTGGACAGGTAACCCTGATAAAATCCTCAAAATTGTATACTGTTGGTCAGTCTTTCCTGCTAAAAGTAAGTAAAATTAAAGTGCTGAGTGCAGGTTTTAGGTCCTTACATTAAACTTACCTGTGGTGTGGTTCAACCCGCTCCGCTCCTCCCCCACTCCACTCAGGCTTGCTTCACTCTACTCCCACCCCCGAATCTCACCCACTCCAAGTATCCTCAAATTTATAGTAATCCAAAACCAGATAGTAGTGCAGGCAAACGGATCCTTCAGCAACAAAATGAAGATGGAAAGGAAAAGAGAAGGCGGCTCCAGACCAAGGCACTTAAAATCATAAAATCTTTAATAGACAGAGTAAAAGGTGAGTGCTTTAGCAGTAATAAGCTGCTTCATCAGACAACAATCACAAGTAATTATCCACTATTTAAACTAACATCAACCAATAAGAAAGTCAATATAATTAAGCATACAAAAAATTTTAAAGTGCTAAAGCATCCCAGTGTCATACCATAATCTATGGAATGCCTATAAATTACAAAAATATAACAAATGCAGAATAGGAGTATAAAACTCAGGTAAAAAACATATATATATATATATATATATATATATATATATATATATATATATATATATATATATGTATATCAAAAACAATACATGATAATGCATAGATCACCTGGGAAGTGGTCTATTCAGTAGTATAGGCTTAATAGATACTTTCTCAAATTTTTGTATGCTTAGTCTAATTTATTTCCTGCTTTGACTTTTTATTAGTGATATTGACACTTTACTTGCAAACTATTAGCTACTATGGTGTTCAACCCACCACCATCTACAAATGTTTAACTTATTTAATCAACTCCCACTCTTCCTTTTGCCCAACATTTTTCACCAAATTGGAATGTTGGGTAATCAGTTCCACTCTTATGCCTCATTTTAATCCTGCTTTACCCTACAAATAATGATAGGGCCTTCATTATCCCCAAGCTAACCTCGTTTAATTCCTGCACTTGGATCATCGCTAAGCCATTAACCTGACTACTTCAGGACCAAAAGTGCCAGAAGAACTCGATTCTGTTATTATGTGGTTTAATTTTTATTAATATTTTCTTTTTTACAGCCTGGGTTATTTCTATTTCCAGCTTTCATGAGACCAATGATAGAAGCCAAGGTACTCTGTTATCAAATGTTACAATATTCAGTTCTTTTTGCTAGCTATGTATATACACTGTTTTTTATACGAACAAGATCATGGCTTGCTTATTCCTATATAAATACCTGTTTTTACTCCCATCCTGTATTTTTTAATCTAAGCAGACACTATTGATTTAAGCAAGCATTATTTCCAAACAGGTACACAATGAGTCATACTAGCACCTCTGGCCAATCTGATCTGACTCACTCATATCGGAAGTGAGCTGTCTGAATATTGAGGTGTCTTATACCTATGCAGTCATGAAAACACTTTTTTTTCATTTTACCTTCTCTATTTTCCATCCTCCTGCCCTCCTAGTCCATTTCCCACTTAGTCTTCCCTCCAGCTTCTAACATGCTCTCCACCTGGAGCTGTACACACTCAAGTTAGTACACCCTGAACTGTTCTACTTCCCACACATGAAAAGCAGAGAAAAGGGTCTCCAAATGTCTCTCTCACCATAATACAACCCCCCCCCCCCCAAATGCACTCTCCAAAGTGGCTATCTCTAACACCACAGCACATTCCTATATTCTATTTAACCCTCACTTTACATTTTTAGTACTGTGTGGCAACCTCTAAGTAAGCACCTTCCTACAAATGGTAAGGCTCTCTGGTTCCTTACTTCCCACTTAGTTTCAAATCCCCCTTGGCAAATAAATTATCCCCCTGATAAGCGGCTCTCTTTAACACAACTTTTATTAAAGTACAATTAGATTTATTCACACATCTGTCTTTAAACAGGTATCCCTTCCTTGTGTGAACACCTAGTGGTCTTATTCATTACAGATCCAGGTGTCTGCAGATGGACAGTACACCTCTTATCATTGTTTCTATCAACAATTTCTACTGGTGACAAGCTACCACTTCCATGAGAAATAATATAGATTAAGGCAGATCTGACATAGCATTACCAAAAACTATTGCAGAAACTTTGGTGTTTCCAATCTGCATGCATGCTACATAACTTACCCCTTCTGTACAACTGACTTATTTGTATTACATGTATGCCCATATGAACAATTGTAATTTAGAAACTGTACTATATGTCTAATCCGAACATTGTTTAGACTATAGTTACTATGCATTTTTAAACTAAATAACTGGAAAGTTGAATAAGTGGTTTCTTATCTTTTTTAGTTTGTGTTTTAAACTTGCTTTGTAAACTTTTTGGAAGTCATTCTTTGTATGGATGCTCATGCGAAAACATTTTGGTGCCAACCTAACTAAATTAGCATAATGGCCAATCTTAAAATGCTCACTGGGATGGGATAAAGCATTATGAAATGCCCCCTAATGTCTGTTATTTAGGAAACTATATTACCTGTAAACACACACAGTTCTGTAGAAGTCTGTGGTGACAAAAGTAGATAAAAAGCTTTTACACTACTAAAGACAGTTTTTTTGAAAGAGTGTATTACCATTGAGTTGGCTGGTAGAAATACTGTTTCGATTGTACTATAATGAATGCGGTCATAGACCTGGACTGAAATAAGTGACCAATGCCACGTAAAGTTCAATAAAGATGAAAAAGCATGAAACCTGATAATGTTATGGAAATAAAGTTTCTACTGCATTCATTGTGGAATTGCAGCTGTATTGCAACACCTGCATTATATGAACTGTTTTTCAATAAAGACTTGAAAATATACCAATAACTGCCTTAAGTCATGCCTAATAAAGCTGTGTTGTGTAATATGTGCATTTCTGGGGCTGTTGTTCATGAAATTGAGAATTATATCTGCTCTGAATTGAAAACACAAAGGATACCACTAAGAGACTCAAGGGTAGCTAAGAAAGATTGTTCTGCTGAACTGCAGATTTAGAGCTGTACAACAAGAGATATGCATTATGATATGTGTTCTGCACTGTGATCCAAAGCAACAATAAGAACACCCAATGTTTATTGTGTATATCAGGAATGTCTAGTGTTAAACATTGCATTTCAGATATATGCATTTCTGCTCTGAGATACACTGCTGCAGGCAAGTATGAAACTGTAATAGCTGTAGAATGGAAATTTACCATCGGTAACTCTGTATGGATTAGGTAGCCAATCCAGGACTTAGATTTGGTTTGTACACATCGCAGTCTTTCCACCCTCTAGGGGTATACTCTCTATACCTGCATTCTATGTATTAATGTACAGTTCACCTACTATCGATGTCTTGCATGCATCTCATGCATGTGTGTTCAAATTTCACTGCAGTCTTGTATAACACTCTACTTCTATTACCAAGTCATGTTTTGTTACCAGGTGAGCTCTAGGCAAATATCAGTCACTCAATATGTATCAATAACACAGTAGCTCAGTTGGATAAATGATAGGGCTGTCGTGCATATTGCTACCCACAGACAAGGGTTCAAATCCAGTGAAAAGTACTACTAAATATTATTGAATCAGTTATGTATTATTAGCAGATGTTTTCCCCACAGAAATTACAAGTAAATGGGTGCAGTAGTCCTTAGTATGGGTTAAAAATTTGTGTGTTCAGATGTAATAGATGGTTAACAGTATTGCTCAGAAATGTGATATCACTTCAGAAAATAAAGGCAACAAGTAAAATGCTAATAAAAGTTAATACAAGAAATAAATTGTGTAATCTTGGTATGGCTGTATGCCTGGTGTGTCTGTGAATGTCTGCTGATGGTCTAACCCCATGCCTGCCAAGAAAGGCATGGTAGTCGTAAACTCTCTGTATTGTGCACGATACATGTCTCTCAAGTGTCATGCTGTCATGGACTGTCATCACTGTTGCCTAATCCCTCAGTCACAGATCTATCACCAACATGATTATGTCAATAGCACAGTCACCCTACATCAGTCCACATTACACCTTAGTAATCATATATATATATATATATATATATATATATATATATGTCCCCCTGACATGTAATAGTGTTCCTCAGTTGTGTACCTCAAGATGTTACAGCTTGGCCCATTCTGTCCCATGCGGATAGCTTGAGAGGTATGTGCATGCTACAGAAGGTATAGGGCACATGTATACATAAAGGAAGGGCAGACCTGTAGAGTATATAACAGTACTGTTGCAAACTATATAGCCTATACTGGTATTAATGGACTGTATTTCTCTCAACCCCCACCCCTTATCTCCATCATAATTTATTATTGTTATACATTGGTAATGGTTTATTATTAACAACTGTGGCTCTCAAAATGTTATGTTTGGTCTTGTGTTTTATTATTGTTATGTATTACAATGGTTGCATACTAGCATATCTTGTTGAATTACCTATGTTGATGGCCTTATGCTGTAACTGTTACTGGCATGCTGTTAATATACTGACTGTTATCTCCCTTATTGTTGTGTTCCATATACTAAGCAAATATTATGCTGCTGGGTTATTTACAATGTTCTGGCATGCTGTTATAATTAACAAAATGCTATGTTCATTACTAACCTATACACTTTGAAATAACTCAACACCATAGCTTAACTGGGTAGGCCAGTTCCTGGTAATCTGCCTACTGTACATCAGCTGGCCATGACATTGGGTCCCAGCATGTCTGGGACCCAAGCCCAAGCTGCCCCCCTCTGCTGGCTCTGCATCACCTACAGGTGGAACTGCTTTGGGTGATGGGGCTCAGCCCCCTGAGAGCGGGGGCAGAAGGGTGTTGACACCCAGGATAAGCTACTGGTGATGGTGTACAGGATCATGCATTGTGGCTATGAGAATGGCCTGTGCCAGACTGAGGGCAGACTGGCCAACATGGAGGGGCAAGGTGGCCCCAGCACCCAGCCTCCAGCACAGCCACCTTTTGGGACAGTGAAGGAGCAGTGCTGACTGCCCATGAGTGGGGACCTCAGACTCTCTGCTGCCATCTGGGGACAATTGTCTCTCTGATTACATAACACCCTCACTGTCCAAGGTGTTTACCCCCCATGTGTCACACACACTGCCCCTGTATGTTGTCTTGCTTGTGTTATCTGTCTGCAAATGCAATCTTTCCTACCCAACTCACCTCCTCACATGTACCAATACCCCTTTTCCAAAATTCCATTCTCACCTTAAAAAAAGGTGCCTGTCCCACAAAAAGAATATCGCAGCATAGATAGCTCTCCATTTTCCACCCACATTCACTGGATACAGTTATTACATTAATTAATTAATGCACTTATGTTGCCCTCACCCCTCTCTCTGTGGTGTGAGGGTCCAAATTTCAAATTTTCAACAACCTGCACAGCTGTTGCTGTAGAAGAAATGGAGTTCTACGGTCCTTTTCTACAGCCATCCTGCACACCCCTACCTGCCTTTCAGTATGTTCCCCCCCCTGATTGCCCCTATTTCAACACTTTCCTATCACCCCTTTTTTTCTTTTCTTTCTTTTAATTTTAGGGTGGGTTTAAGAGGACCTAAGCAGTGTGGTGTGCTGCGCTATGCAAACCTGCTTAAAATCACTTAAATGTACCTTAATAACCTTATGTGCTTCTCACGTCTTAGGCACATCTGCAAAATAATCACCCCTGCAAAATCTCAAACCTGGGTCCCTGTCAACTACAGCATAGTGCATTAGCCATCTAGGCCACTTAGCTCTGAGGTCAACCATGTATTTCCACAAACATATCCTGATTGCCAATGACACACTGCATGCATATATAATGATAAACTGGCAGTGTACTTGGAACTGTGATGCAGACATCAAATCAGTACACAGCCAAATAAATAATGATGGATGTACATGAAGCCTGGGACAGTAGTTTTAGCTGGCAACTCCACAGACTGTTGTAGAATGTCCACAATTGTGCCACCTAGTTTTGGCATGTATATCACAAAACCTTTTCTGTGTGCTAAACTACTGGCAAGTCAGTACAGTTTGAGGCTAGCAAATTATAACAGACATTTCAGTGTCACACATCATACCCATCCGAACACACATGCTAATGCAAATCTTGTGTAATAGACTGTATGCATGCACATATATCCTACAAATACACCTGCTGCAGTATTGACTCAGTAGCTCAGTCTGCTAAATTTCTAGACAGCTGTACATTTTGCCACCCGCAGTCCTAGGTTCCAATCCAGTGTGTTGCACTTCAATTACATACTTGTAAATAGTTGAGTAAAAACTGAGTCATGTAATTTTAACTAAAACAGGTTGCTGCTGCTGAATTAACTGCTAGCCATGAGAGCATATCAAATGCCTGTAGGTAAGAGCACACTGTACAAATTGCTATAGGCTTTCTATATGTTGCTTACTACTCTCCGACTGGCACTTTTATATAACATATGTAACGTATCCACATGCCTCACCTGGACTGTTATGGGTACCCTCACCCTGACTCTACTGTAATGACAGATCTGGCACTGCTCCCTCAGTGACAGATACAGCTTGCTGTCCTCCTATGTGTTTAAACTCCCCAGTATGCATCCTGTACAAAAAGCAGCAGCTGCAGCCTGCAATATATGCAGCAGTATGTTTAGCTACCTGCTACAGACCTACCATACATCACAATTCCCTAGAACAAGGGATCCACACAACACCCATACATAAAGGGGTGGTGGGGCCAAAGGTCAAGAGACAGGGACATGTAATACAGTCTGTCCCTACAAACATACAGAGCTGATAGACCAGCAACTACTGCAGCAGCATGCATATTCTGATAGGTACGACGTATGACACTCACATGTGTCTTTCCCCTTACTGATCACAACCCATATTAACACTGAACTGCCAGATGATCAGAAAGTCATTTGACAATGGACAAACATAGTGTGCAAAACTGTGGACATACCACATAAATCCCAACAGTAGACAGTATTTGTACCAACCCTATGTGATGCTATAGTCTCCACACCTTAGTAAAGTCCATCTCAAAGACTAGAAAAGGGGCTGTGCCCTACATGAAGGTCTTATATATTGCACTGTTGTGTCATGTAATTGGCTAATGAAAGTGCAACCCAGCTGTTCTGGATGCAATTAGCAAGTCTGAGCAATGGATTGGTGCACAGGTAATCACCTGTAACTGAGCATTACCTACAAAGGGGAAGCATCTGCCTATGGTAAGCAGGTCTGTAACTTGCTTTACCAAGACAGACTGTGATTTCTGAAGCATTTCCCTCAGGATTTCTGCACAACAGGATTACAGCACTCTACCAGGTATGTAATATAAGTCCTCATATAATGGGATGAAGATGGGAGGATGCAGTTATGGAGAACAGGGATTACAAAAGTAGGCCTGTAGTTCATCTGTGGAAATGACATGTTGTTAATAGTCTGCTGTCCAACAGCTACAGGCATGGCTTTCAACTGTGCCTGATGTGACTTAGATCCCAGCTCTGGCCCTCTCACTCCCTCCTACAATGGTCAGCTCCTTTATAAATGCTACTGGATTGTGTGTTAGACATACTGACAGTATGTAAGGGTGGACACAGCTAACATAGCGCATGATGTGCTATCATGCAGCTCCTCTCAGCCTGTGAATGTCACACAGGAATAGTTCAGACATTGCACAGGTATCCCTGATGGTCCCTGATGTACTCTGGCTAGGTCACTGTTTTGGCGACATTCATATCCCATCACTTTACAGCTGTGGCTAGCATATCTTGCAACCCCCTACAGCAGGACATTGGATCATAGCCATTAGTAGTGGGGGGCACAGGCCCAAACACAGCAGGGGAGTGTACATATTTCCCATACAAAGTAAAGGTATGAATAAAGTAACAGATATTATTGTAGCAAACTGTTTCCAGAGGGTTCTGGTGTGTGACAGCCAGATTCTCCACAGTCTGAGAACAACCCTCACTTATTCTTCAACCATTTGCAGGGCATCTACATGTTTCAGGCATAGGGCCACATATATGATGCACACCTAACATTCTGCAAACATCCATGTACTGGAGATTTAGGACACCTACAGGGTAGATATCCTACAGCACGTTAGCATTGCTGTCTGTCATTGTGGCACAAGTATTTTGCTGGACTGTCCCTATATACACATACTAACACACGCCTATGGGTCGGACAGTGGCTGTATGACATGGTACTGGGACATTGCCCATAGCAGGCAGACCACAGTAGTTGTCATTGAAGAAAGTGGAGACATACAGCACACTCTGTCACAGCACACAGGGACATAAACAGTATTGCTACTATGTTGCTGATAGCCACATTCATACTGTGTTGCTAGACAATGGGATATGGTGTGGGAGATAGAATTGGATAGTGCAGGCCAGTCTGGATGTGCAGGGTGTATACATAGTGGATAGCAATGTATATGGTCCTGTGATGTGTTCCCCTCTTCTTGTCTTTCAGAAAGGATGTATAGGTGGAGGTGATCGCCATTTTCAGCTGCTGAAAATTATATTATCCTGGATAGCCTCAGACTGCATCACAACATTCTGCTGTCCAAGAGTCACTTGAATCATAAGCAATCTGCAGCAATGT
Organism: Protopterus annectens; assembly: GCF_019279795.1. NCBI lineage: Eukaryota > Metazoa > Chordata > Ceratodontiformes > Protopteridae > Protopterus > Protopterus annectens. The sequence goes on along the minus strand of NC_056740.1, from coordinate 85,924,210 downwards.
GCAGCATTGTGGGCTGACCTTATCACAGCAGTCAACCAAGTAAGTCTACAGGACAGAAGCTGCGAACAGGTTCAAGACCGAGCAACTGATATTGTAAATGCTGCACGGCAAAGGGCTGCTGCTGTGGCCAGGGACTGTGCTGCCACTAGTGGAGGGCCTGCAGCACTACAGCCACTCTTGGCCATAGAGGAATTCCTGGTGAACCTGAGATCAAACACCAGCTCCCAAGCGTCCATCACCCCATACATTGTTAAGGTGGATGCCACAGCATCTACAGCAAAGGACTGTCCAAGTAAGCCTCCGGTGTTCATCGCTGTAATACTGTATCAGTCATTGTGGCAGGCTCTGCATACCCTGTAATACTGTATCAGTCATTGTGGCAGCCTCTGCATACCAGTACACAGATGGCATGTCAATCTGTATTGTGTGTGGGGGGGTAAGTAATGCACACTTGTGCACACATACTTAGAATGTCAGCAATGTAGGCAGTATCACAGTACCTACTGTGCATGTTGATATATGCACATATTATCCTGTAACAATGCCACATTTGGTATTGCTGACAATACCTCTCCCTCACATTTCCATAGGTATGTCAGGTCTGGCTGGAGTCCAATGTCCCATACCCAGTGAGTGTGACACTATTTTTGTATGGATCATATATACCCTAAGTATGTTAAGGGCTGCCATTTTGCTGTAGACACAAATGATATGCTTAGGCAGAGTACAATACTTGTATGTTCAGTTTTGGAGGGGTTAACTGAAGTGCATTGAATTGATAATCACAGTAGTGTATTTACAGGAGCTGTAACATATGATCACTTATTTTTGTAAAAGTCTATGCAGTTCGCTATAAAGGGGCAATAGTATGCTCAAGATGGGTGCACTGTGTTTCAGATGTAGGTGTGTCACGTATACTGACATATTGCTTATATCACAGGTGCATAGTAGTGGCAACATTAACTAGACATAGCTGCAGTGCATATTATAAAGGACCTGTCTTGTCTGTGCATGTTGTAGTCTGCTTGTGTGTTGCGCATGGGATCAAACTAAGATGTGGTATGTGTAATGCAGTTGTGGCACCTTACGTGTGTGTGTGTGTGTGTGTGTGTGTGTGTGTGTGTGTGTGTGTGTGTGTGTGTGTGTGTGTGTGTGTGTGTGTGTGTGGATCACCATACATAAAGTGCAGGTAGTAATGTGTTTATTTTGTCTTCCTCCTCACAGGTGAACATGAGGGATGGAGTCTGTCCCCCTCACAAACTGATGTCAGTGTTTCATCAGACTGTAATGATGATGGTGGCAATAGTGCCACACAGATGGGGTTGTTGGGGGCTGAATCTGTCCCTTGGGTTGACATCCTACTTCCTCCTCCATTGTCCCTGCACAAGGTCAGTATACTGACACACACCCAGTCCTCTGTGGCCACAGATACCAGACAGAGTGTGGTGGCATCAAACAGGAGAGTGTGGCACCAATGGCATCAGTAAGTGTATACACTAACCATAGCCAGAGAGCTGGTGAGGTCCCACACAGGCAGATTGACAGGGGTGCTCAAAGGAGGGTTGCTGCCCATCCATCACCTGTCACAGGTGTCACATCATGAGTCACTCAATGCATGTTCTGGTCCATCATGGAGGCATAGGCACATTCTGAATGCAACAGCAGATGGATGCTCAGGTACATGGATGCATCACTGTCTGCCATCTGTGACTCCCTCCACCACATTGGTGACACCATGCATCATTTCACTGATGTAGTGGACAGATGGTGGTGTGAAACAATGTCAGTCCATGACTGCACATTGTCTGTTCTAGAACATGTAGTGGGAGTAGGGCATTGGACACATGGCCATAGGTCAGCAACAACATCCGCTGAGAGTCCACTTGGCTATGCACACTCATGTTCCTATAGTGGCAGTACCTCCAGCACTACTGAAAGGAGGGCGCTGCCCATACCACAATGTGGCAAGCTATGCGCATGTAGTCCTGGGTGGTCCCATGAGGGACACAGGCCTCGCAGACAACAGTCATCATCAGCGACCAGTACCGCATTTGATCCTGGGTATGGTGATGCCAGTGCCACACCTGGTAGCACCAGTTCCCATGTTTGTGGCCAGAGATGGTGAACTGTCCATTCTGCCATGTAAGGTCCACATCTGTCAAACATACCCATGTGTAGGGCTACCACATGGCTTGACTGTGTATCCACATACACTCCAATATCAGTGTCACATGCAGGTCACCAACAAACACACATAGCACCTATCCAAGGTTCAGCTGACCAGCACCCCTTCTTCACTCACACACATGATGTCCACTATGTGGCTCAGCCTAGGCCTCTGGCAACCCCACACCACACCCTGTGCATGTGATGATACTTGTGCCACATCCCTGCCATCCATACCATCGATGCAGGGACATTTTTTTTATTTTTTATTTAAGTTTGATGGCTGGGGAAGTCCACTGGGACAAAAAGAGCCTGTTTTCAGTGTTGGCCCAGGGAGAAAAGCTCCACAATAATTGCAAGTTACATTTCACATGTTACAAAAGGACATAGTTCATACAGCTAATTAAACATTTACAGATAAGCTCCATGATATTTGCGACTGGCTTGTCACAATGTTACAAAAATGAAAAGACATAAAATTTCAACATTTACATAAAGTGAATATTTTTATTATAAACTCAATTGTAGGTTTAACATTTCAAAATATATAGCTACTAGTCATTAGTAGGTTAGGAAAATATTATGCATGGAGAGGGTAATAGTATAATTGAGATTGGAGAGTGTAGCACAATAGATAGAGAGAACATTAGTTTTTGGTAGGGGAAGGATTGTTTTGGGTGGGATGAAGTAATAGTAGAGGTAGTTGGATGAGTCATTGCAAGGTGGAATGGGGGGGGGGTTAAGCTGGAGCATGGCAAGGGCATTCCAATTTGGAAGAAAGATGAGAGAGTAACTGAGGTTTGAAATTTGTATGATTAAGTAAGTTGCGTAGGTGTGTGGGGAGAGAGTTCCACTGTTTAGCTAAGGAGTGGGACACCAGTAGATGGCCAGGAGGTCATGCAGGTGTGTGGGCCTGAAGGAGATTTTGTTTTTTGGCTCTGAGTGAGCAGTTTGGAATGTAAGGTTTTAAGGAAATAGTGAGAGCTGGGCAGTTGGCAGGTTTAAAGATGAGCTTGTGGACAATGGTGAGTTGTAAGTAATTGAGGTCGTTGGGTAGTTCAAGCCAGTTGAGGGTGAGGAGGGAGTGGCAGTGGTGGGATTAGTTTTTTGAATTGGTTGCAAATTTGGAGATCTTGTGGTAGCAGGATTCAAGTTTAGACCAAAGGCCAAGATGGAGATTGGTGAAAAGAAGGGAACCATACATAAGGGAGGGGAATAGGAAGTTGGATGCAAGAGTCTGATGGGTAAAGGGGCTTAGGAAGCAGTTGTGCCTGTAGAGGAGACCTAACTTTTGGTGGGTTTTCTTGATTGCGGAACATATGTGGGTGTCAAATTTTAGTTCTTCATCAATAATGATGCCAAGAAGCTTGGTGTTGGGAACAATTTCAAGGAGGGTGTTGTTTTGGCTCTGTATAGTGAATGTGGATTTGTCAATGGAGTTTTTGGTAGGGGTAAAAAACATTAGTTTGGTTTTATTTGCATTTAATGTGAGATGGTTAGACTGCATCCAGGTTTCTGTTTTGAAGAAGGCTAGTTGTTTTTTGTAGGAGCTCGGAGGAGGGGAAGGCTGAGCAGATCATTGTTGAGTCATCTGCATATTGGATAATAGATGAGTTTGGGATGGATTGGTGAAAGCTGTTAATGCATAGGTTGAAGAGATGAGGGTCAAGAACAGAACCTTTTGGGACACCTGTGGATGTGGAAAGGAAGGTAGAGGTTGAAGTTTTCCATTGGACAGTTTATTGGCAGATGGACAAGTAGCTGGAAAACTAGGCAATGGTGGTGGGATAAAGGTGTAGGGTGGAGAGTTGGGATATAAGTAGGGTATATGACAGATCTAGGAATAGTGTGGATACAAACTTTCCTAAGTCTTGTTCAAGGTTTATGGTTTCAAGAAAAGAAAGAAGGGCAGTCATGGTGCTGTGGCCAGTGGCAGAAGCCATGTCGGGTAGGGGAGAGGAAATTGTTTAGTGTTAGATATGCCATGAGCTGTGCTTGTATTGTTTTCTCTAGTATTTTAGAAAGAGGGGAAAGGGTGGCAATAGGCCTGAAGTTGTTGGTATCATTATTTTTGCCACCTTTGTGGAGGGGGATGATGTAAGCATGGCACCAGATAGAAGGGATGTATAATTCTTGTACGGATTTATTTATAAGAATAGAGTTGGGATATGCAATGCTGTCTGCAGAGTGTTTGAGGAAGGTGGGTGGAAAGTTATTGGGTGCATTGCGACAGGGTTTGAGTTTGAGGAGAAGCCTTTTTATAATGCTTGTGGGGATGTGCTTGAGGCAGAAGGATGTGGAGGAAGGTTGATGATTGGGGTGGTGGTTGGGGCAGGAGAAGGTGATGGTGGAGAAGGGTGGGGTGGGAAGGAGGCTGATAGTTTAGCTATGCAGTCTATGAAGCATGAGTTGAACTGGCTGGCTGTTTCAAGGTTGGAAAGGCTGGGGTCTGGGCAGGGGTTTTCTTTGCTGCCAGGATGCAGCATGGATGAGATGGAGTCCCAGAATTTTTGGGGATTTGTTAAGTGCAAGGACTAGAGTTTGGAGTAATGGGCTTTGCTGTCTTTAATTATTTGTTTTTTTTTTGCGGAGTTTCATAGGTTCATAGGTTCATAGGTAGATACTAGGCTATCTGCCCTAGGGCATTTATAAGCCTAGCCAGAGTGTATTTGGCTTCCGCCTCCCTATTAGATTAGCCTACTGTGCCTCTGTAAAGTAGGTCACAGAAGGTACACTTTTAAGATTAGTTTACTGTGCCTCTGTCTAGCAGGGACACAGGAGAGATCCCAGGGGTGAATTTGCAATTTCCCATCCAAGCATCCAAATTTCGCTTGAAGAGGGTCAGTGAGGGGCTACGTCTAACATGAAATGGGATTCTATTCCAGAATGAGGGGAGCCTTTGAGAAATTAATCTGTCCCTCCAGCATGTCCTATTTATTTTTGTGCTGAGGTTTAGGCCCCTGGAGCATGTAGCTCTAAGGGACTTGGATTTTTTGAGGTGGAGCATGTCCATTAATTCTGGGTTTGACATGGCTTTTGTACGTCAGGCATAGATTGCCTCTGAGTAGGCAGTTGCTTATACTCTAGGAAGGTGTGAGGGTTTTTATGTTTTTGATATTGTTTCCATTTTTTGTCCCTTTGGTGCAAGGCTAGTTTGATATATTTTGATAACTATGGGCAGGGATTGGTTTTGATGCATTTGGTTTGAGAGGGGGCTTGCTGATTGAGAAGGTTTAGGAATGAGTGGTTAAAGTAGGAAACAGCATCATCTAAAGGAAGGGTTTTTAGAGTGGACCAGTCAGTATGCTTTAAGCATTTGGAAAAAGTTAGAGGGTTGAAAGAGGAGAGGTTGTGGGTTTGGATGAAGTGGTGTTGTTTATGCAATGTAGAAGGGAGATGGTCAGCGAAGGCTGGTAGGTGATCACTGAGAGGATCAGGTAATGTTCTGGCTTTGGTGATAAGGTTTGGGTGAGTTGTTAGGATCCAGTCAATGGTGGTACTAGAGGTACCGTCTTTATTTGGTCTGGTTGGAGATTGTTTTAGTTCGGAGAAGTTGTACAGGTTGATTGTGTGGGATGGGGCTTCAGAGTTAATAGTATTCCAGTTGGTGTTGGTATCACAGCTTTTTAAATTGGAGGAGAATCAGGACAGGATGTTTTCAAGAGTTTTGATATTATCACCAGGGGGTATATAGAGGGCAGTGATGCATATGGACTTGTGGTTGTTTATTTTTAGTAAACCTATTATAATTTCAGCATTGGCAAAGGTTGGTATTTTATTGGAGTAGGGAGTTTGCTAGTCCACCTCCTTTTTTGTGGGCTCTGTCATTGTGAATGATTTGGAAACCTGGTGGTAGGATTTCGCTATCTTTTATATAGGTTTTCAGACAGGTTTCAGAAATGGTGGTAATGTTGGGGAGTTTATGGGAGATCCAGGTATAGAGGGTCGGGATTTTGTTTTTTAGGCTTTGTGCATTAAGTGTTGTAAGGTGAATGGACTTTGAGTTTCTGGGTTGAGTGGAGGATTTGGTGAGATTGATGTTAGGGATGGGTCCGGGGTTGGGGTGGATGTCACTGGCTAGTGAGAGAGAGAGAGATGTGGTGGAGTAGAAGAGTGAGGCAGTGTGTTGGCCAAGTATAGCTTGGGTTATATGAGAGTAGGATTTTCTGGTACCACATTTAAGAGGGAAGTACAGGGGGGGATGGGTTGGGAGCAGTTTTGGTTTGAAAAAATAGATTGAGTTAGAGATAAAGAGTTCATGTGAGATGGATGAGTAGGATGAGAAGTGAGGTTGATGGTAAGATGTAGTGGAGTGTGTGTGAGAGGTATGACAAGGGATGGGAAAAAGTGTGAGATAGGTAAGAGAAGAGAGAGAGAGAGATTAGTAGGGAAAATGGGGTTATAGGGAGAGATGTTATGTAGAGCATTGTAGGAGGGGTGGATCTTTGGGGTGATGTAGATCTACAGGTGGGTGGGGTTTGGCTAAGGTGTATTGTGATTGGAGAGGTGTTGGGGAGGAGTCATGGCATATATAAAGTACAGGTAGTGGGGGCAGGTGGGAGAAGCAGCAGTCGCCAAACAGAAAACAATCAGTAAGAAGTTTAGCAACTACAGAAATAGGGCAGCCTATCTTTTTGATTTGAATGTTACCTTTCTGTTTGTTTTTATTATGTATGCATCAATGGGGAGCTGCAGTTCACTGAGAAGTAGGAAAACAATGTAGTTATGCCAGGGGTTTTGGAAAGGGACATGCAGTAAAGTATGACTCAATAGAGTACTAATTAAAAAAGAATGTACTATGGTATAAGCGAGTACACTACTGGGGATTCCTATGAAGCAAGGGTAGAAAAGTTAAGTCAAAAGATGGTGCCTTTCTACATCAGGTTTTTGATTCAGTATGTAAGTACAGTCATAAGTACAAATGGTAGTTACAGTAGTGCACACTAATGAGGGATGCCCATGGGACAGGCAGAGGATTTTAATATTTAAAGATGGCACTGCAGCTCAGGGGAGGAATAAGTAAACTCTCAAGAGGAAGAGGGAGGGAAAGACAGGATTGACAGGGCTGGGAAGCTTACAATAAGATTATGTTAGGACACTGAGAGAAGGGGGGCTAAGAGCCAGGGCTTGGAGAAAG
>NC_056740.1:85891907-85914407 GCF_019279795.1 Protopterus annectens | reverse complement strand
CACATGCTGATAGATAAGGCAAATCATGTATGAGGGGGATAGGGAGAGACAGATATGTATACATAGCTGTCTATATACACAGAGATATATTCACATCTCAGTTCTTTAGGCAAATGTGGCATCAGACATGTGCAGAAATTAGCTAAGTGTAGGAGCATTTCCGGTGTTACCATCAGTGCTTTAAAGGTGACTCCAGGCCAGACCTACCTGTACTCCAGTCTGGAATTTTGTGTGCTACAGCCAGTTGGCTGCTGGACCTGATTCAACAGTCAGCACCTCCTCGATATTGTGTCCAAGGGATTCCACGGCTGTGTGCTGAACATAATATACAACTCATACCTAGGGTGTGTACAGATTGTAATAGACTGTTCAGGGTTTTGCATCATATGTCTGGTATGTTTTACATAGCAGTGTGATTTTCTGGTAGATCAGTGGCAAATCATTATAGAGTGGCATTAGGAACTGCTGACAGACATTTGAGTTACTGACTCCATCCACAGAAGGGAACCCATGCTTCTGCATGACCTGTTATTTTCTGCACTTTCTACATTTTTCTGGCCACTAGTTGATCCTTCTCCTTTTATATGGGCCTTTTTCCCACTTATGTTCATGACTTTATCCATATTTTCTGCTCTAAGTAGTTGTAGGTATGGTGTGACTGGGATATATGATGTAACAAAACACACAGGGTTACAGGCCTCACACCTCTTACTCTATATGTTTTGCAGGATGTCCAGCATTTTGCCCCATATGTCTGCTCTGCTACTCAGACATTTGTGTTTTTTTGGTAATATACTACTACATGGTGGTCACTGAATTGTTGTAGGTAATGACACAGTTACTTGTTAGCATTTGCATCCTGGCACTACTCTGACTTGTACAACCTGCTGTTATACTGTTCGTCTTCTAGGTTACTCAGAGCATGTATGATGTCCATAGCTGTGGCACTCTGTCCCTCCATTGTCTCTGGCTTTGTCCAGCTTTCTTGAAGTAACAAATAATGACATATTGACAGTCTGTGGGACTTCTACCATAGCAGTACCTCACATGCAAAATTGCAGGTGCAGCCAGCTTCGAGTCATGAATGCCATCAACAATACTAATGTACTTAACCCACTAAGCCACACCAGCCACCCAACAGGAGATTTTTATTCCTGATACTATCAATAGCAGACAGACATACACTTTGACCCCTGCATATTGTGGAAATAGCACATGTTGCCAGGTTGTTTAGGACAGCCCTGGGATTCTGTGGTCTGCTGCTTTAACCTTACATACTGTTACTGCATTTGTATGGGAACATGGCTATGTTGGGGATTGGGGACTCTAGCATTGACAGTCATGCATCTGTCCTATGACCCTGCTGTTTGTCATTTCCCTCACATACTGCAGTGGGTTTTTCTGCCTTGTGGCCTACTGCATATTATAGGGCAGCCAGTACTAGACAGAAGAGTTCCTGTTGTCCCACATAGCTGTTAGTTCTCTGCAGGTAGCCCAGTAGTCCACTCTGTTCCCTTGTATACATGCAGCAGGTCCATACATATGCTACCATAGTGTAGATTCCATACATTTGCTGTAAAGGAGAGTGACTTACCTTGTGAATGTAACAGTTAAGATAACAGTGCTTCATGGCTGACTCTGTCAGATACATGCAGTACAGACCCAATACATGGTAAGGTACAAGTTGTGTGGTGTGGCTGGCAGCCTTTTTACTATGTATGTAAATCAGAGTGAGGTGTCAGTCCCTAGGACCCTAGGGTGTCAGTGCATGTGCTATGCATTGCCTCTTTGCAAGACCAGGGCATACTGGGTGTTTCTACATCTGCCTACAGGGACAGGCTGAGGGTGTTCCTCCTCCTCCAAGTCCTCCTGTGGGTGTGACTGTGGGGACCTAGGCACTGGTGGGGGCTGTGTGTCCCTTCCCTGTGATGATGCAGCTGTTTCTGCAGGATCATATTGTGTTGCATGGCATTTACTGTGAACATCTGTGCACATTTGGCTGGAGAGTTCTGCAGGGCTCCACCAGACATATAGAGGCAGCGGAATCGTGACTTGAGCAGCCCAAACACATACTCTATGATGTTCCTAGTTTGTGCATGTGACTCACTATGACATTCTTCGGTAGGTGTGTGTGCATTTCTGATGGGTGTCATCATTCGTGGTTCCAGTGCACAGCCAGCATCCCTCAGTAAATGCCCATACTTGATGTTCCCCCTGGCAAACATCTGGTACAGCTGTGATGCATGCCAGATATGGGAGTTGTGATAACTCCCAGGGCTGCCAGCACACAGACTCATGATAATGCTCTGGGCATTGCACATGACCTGGCAGTTGATGGAGCAATACCCCTTGTAGTTGACATAGACTTTACCCTCCTCACCGGGCGGTGCTTTGATGTGTACATGAGTGCAGTCTATGGCACCCAGTACCTTAGGCAGTGTGCTACATGGTAGAAGAGATGCATATTGCTGGCCCTCTCCTTAGGGGTGTGTGGTAAATAAATGTGCTCACTGGAATGTGTTTGCATGCCAGTCAGGAACTGGGGCAGTACCGTGGATGCAGATGCCTGTGATGCCCCCATCATGTCCCCATTTGGTCTTTGGAAAGTATTTGTAACTAGTATTCTAAAAGCTACACATACCTTTGTTTTCACTGGGATGGGTTCCCTTCTATTGGCTCTGGGTCTGAGTTGAAGGAGGCAGAGCTTAGTGAGTTCTTGTAGTATGTTCCTGTCCACACTGTCATGCTCTACAATCTCCAGCTCATGCAGCTCCTGGAAGGTTACCCTGGGCCTGAACACTCTTCTCTTTCTCAGTCTAGGCCTATTTTCAGCAGCAGCATCAACAGTGACCTCAGCCTCTAGCACGTACAGATATAGCAGAACAGCTGCAGCCCCTAGCCTTCTGTTAGTTAAAATTTCCAAGTCTGTACTCCAATGGTGCAAATTATGCGGGATAAATCAGATTGTAGGGTGAATGCATATGGTGTGTTGCAGATCCAGCCTGTGTGATTGGCTAACAATGATGCATTTCACCTGCCAGGTATATCATTGAGGGATTTGAATGGCCCAGTGTCAGTGGAACATGGCTTATCAGTAGTTTATACATGATTGGCTTTCCCAGGCTATTTCCTTTTTTCTATTTTAACGTGCGTTACCTGCTAAGCACTGCAGTGCTGCATACACAAACCCGTGGAGCTGGTGTAAACACTGCTTAACAGTTTGGACACACCCCTATGCACGGGTATGTTCAACATAGCTTAAACCAGGTAAAACATGCACTCCACAGCTAAACAAAGCTTAGCAGCACTGGACACACACCCTTCCCTGGTAAGCTGAGCTGAGCAGCTGGCACACGGGCACCGCTAAGTTCCAATCCACTTAAACTTATAGTGGTACACCCCCTTTTCATAACAGCTAGCTGTTTTGTAGACACCAACAGGACTCTGGGGCTACAGGGTTTTATCTGCAGACACAGTACCCCATTTTTGCTATTCAGTAACCCTAGCTCATTTGCATGCAGATACCTGCAGAAAACCTGGATATTTCACTATTCCAGGACTTGCCTCCTTAGCCATCACAGAAATCTTCCATTGTACATACTGTATGCTGGGCTCTATAATGCATTACTCTCACTTATGCCATTTTTTTTACTTTTTATGATTTTTAATATTTTTATTTTGCATAACAGCATGTTTGAGCACTGCTGCTCACAGTGCAAATGTAATATGGGTATTAAAAAAAACATTGTATTATTTTGCATTATTTTTGGACATGCACGGCATAGTTTTGCATATATCTGTGCCTAATCTCACATTTCTGACCTTCTAATTGTGCTTTTATAGCCCCTGTTCATTTTTTACATTTCTGCACAAGGAAATTTTCCATGTACACATATGACACTGACACAGGTTCTGCATGGATACCTTTCTGCTTCCTGGATCACTCTACACCCTCATTTGCATGCAGTTCACCTGCATATGAGGTGATTTATATGCCGTGTCTGCACGCTCATGCATGCCCCACTACTCTGTTTACTGGATCTCACGGCTGCTAAGTTCCATGTTAGCTCTGTGCCACTATGCCTACATGGAAAATCATTCCATGTAGGCTGTACTGAATCCCCCCCCCATAGTTATCTTCAATATATTATATAAAAAAACAAATACAAATGGAATGCTTGTGTCATTGGTAGGACATGCTGTAACTGCAATTCTGTAGTGCAGCTTTCTTTTGTATGTATGACAGAGCTTAAATAAATATTATAACACATGTATTACTGCCTTAATTAAAGGAGTAAAGTACAGACATCACATTTCTGAGTCTGTTTTCTCTGTTGTAACAACACAATACTCAACACAAATGATTAGAGAGTTACAATTCTTAGAGAAACTTATTTATATAATGCCATCTTTAGAGAAAGTTATGGCCATTTTTACTGTTCTCAAGCTGTATAGTAAATGTTTGAATTAAATTTGGGTTAAATAAGTACCTCTGTAGTTCAGTGGGATGAAGGACTGAACCTAGCTTTAACAAAAAAAAAATAAATAAATAATAAATAAAAAAAATCAGATGTAATGATTGCCAAGAATCAGCCAATGGAGTTGTCAATTAGTGACCCATCCATGTCCTGAAGGAAAGACTGACTGACTTTACCAAAGAATGCAATCCAGCTCATGGCAGGAAAAGGTTGCCCTTCAAACTCAAAAGCCTTTGGTGAGATGGACAATTTCTGGAATAAGGAGTTCAAATGTGACACATGAATTCCCACAGCAGTTGGTCTTATTTCAACATCTTGACAGTGCCTGCTCCAGAAATATCTGAAGGAAAAGTGAACAAGATCAACCTTTTCAAGAATGATGCAAAGCCAGTTGCTGTAGTGGAAGATGGGGAGGGAAGAAGAATCTAAGGAATGATTTGGGAAGGTTCACCATATAGACTGCAAGGTGGAAGTTAAAGTTTATTATAGAAAAATACAAAGCACTGCATCTGGGACACAGTAGTCTGGTATAAGGCATCAGTTGAAGAAAGTCAGACTAAAGGCAAGAGCACAGATACAGGATCTGGGGGAGTTGATCACAAATGGATTGTGCCACCAGAAACCAAATGAGTGGCACTGATAGCAACTAACAGAATTTTGGAATACATATGCAGGAGGATAGAATCAAGAAATGAAGAGACAATGCCCCTGCTTTAACAGGCCCTGGCAAGATCACAATTTGAATACTGTGTATCATTGTTAAGACCATACAGGTTGAGAGACATCAGGGTTTCCTTTGTCTCCTTGAGCAGAATTGGGTAAGGTGCTCTCTGGTCAACTTCAGCTTGGGAAAGCAGAACTATCGGATTGCTATTTCCTGTAAAAAATAAATTACCTGTGCAGCTTCTAAGGGTGCACCAACAGTTATTCCCTTCATTTAGAAGATTTATTCCTGGTTTGTCCTCGAGGCACTGTGAAGTTGGTATATATAATTTTGGGAGTGCAATAGATTCCATTTGTGTAAAAATGTTTAGCTGTTTTTTTTTTTTCTTTCATAAAATAAGTTTGTTATCCACTGTTTTCATCTGGTTGCAACCTTGCAATCTCATTCAGGGCTCATGGGAGAAGCTGGTAAAGACTAGTATAGCTTGTCTAACTTGGAAACAGAAGAGGTGTAGAGATGTATGTTCAAAACATCATGTCAGGGAATGTGAAGGGACTGGAAGGAAAATTGGGGTAGCAGGAAACATGGCAGATGATTATACTTACTGCCTGCACCCTAAATTTGGAAAAGTACTTTTTCAAAGATGTGTTTCTGGTGTAATGAAATGGACTATCAGAAAGAGTGGTAGAGAGTGTTTCTACAGAGACATTCAAGACAGCTGTAGAAAGTTGAATGGTTACCAAAGGGTGAAGTCAGTGAGAAAGAATCAATGGACAAGAGATTGACTGCTTTATTCTTTTCACCTTTTGCTATCAAGTAAAAGAGTACAATGAGATATACTTGTAACATCTTTACTCATGTAGTTTTGCAATAAATGTATCTTTTAGACTTCGTTTATGTTGTATTTCACTACTTTGTAGTTGTTGTTGTGTCTTTTGGCTATTCCCGGTTAGGGGTCGCCACAGCGGAACTCTGGTCTGCTAATGATTGGTAGCTGATATTTACGTGCTGAGTTACCAGCCCTGATGTACAACCTTCAACAAAGGTACGCCCATTCACGCATGTCTCCATGCAGAAGATGCTCTAGCTGAGAATCAAACCAGACAGCGTCTTACTGTGAGGTGACAATGCTACCACAGCACCACCACCGTGGGTTAAAAGTAATAGCAATTAAATAAAATCTGATGTCAATTCTATAACAACCTTCAAACCAAAGTGCTAATCCTTGTCATAAAGTTTACAAAATGTCAAACCTTTTCCCCAGAAAAAGTGACCTTCTGCAGTGAATTCTTTATTAGTTAATTAAGACTGTTTTTTCATCAAAAACATACAGAAATGGCAACATAAAGTACAAATGAACAACCACAAAGATAAGGTAAAATTGCTGAATGACAATCCTCAAAAGTAGAAACTTTAGGTACTAAAAATTAACAGAAGTGTCAAAACTTTTCCTTGCAAGAAAATGCTTTAAATAGTGCTTAATATGTACTGAATACCTGGTGAGCTTTTAAAGGAATCTCCCTCGTGTCTTAAGAAATATAAATGGGACGGCCATAGACTAATTATTAAAGGACACATGAAATACAACACTCAGACTTATTAAGGGGTTGCATGCAGTGTGTTTTATTCCTCATTGCTACTTTGGAGCCTGTGGATTGTTCAGTATTGTGCAAAGCAAAATGCTTGTATTGTATTCCAGCAGCACACTGTAAACTTTGTACTAAATTACAACTGTTATTTAGAGATTGCTAAGTGTCTGAAAGGGATATTTTTTAATAGTGGAAAAACTACTGGTTTGAATTGCATGGTTTCAGAATTATTAGTCTGTTAGATTCCTGAAAGGATTATATAAGAAGCTGTTTTCTGATTATGGTTTAATGTTCAGTTATCTACATGTAACACATATTCCCCTGAATTCTGCATGCCTCGCTTGGTGTGCAGGATTAGTGCAGGAGCTCTAGCAGGCAATATGTCTGCCATGCGATCCAGGAACAGCCTGCAGGGGTGTGCACAAGTGCTCCTGCAATAATCCTGCATGGACTAAGTCCCTGTATGCAAATCACCACATTTACAGGAGAAATCCATGCAAATGAGGTGAATTTGTGATCCAGGAAGCTTGAAACAGGCCGTGCAGGACTAGTGCAATCTGCAGAAATGTACTCGATTAGTAACCGAGTACATTTCTGCAAAATCCAAAACGGAGCTGTGACAGCTCCAAATAAAGGTTGCATATCAGTCAGGAAGCATGCCAATTGCCAAGTATAAGGCCATTGGCATTGCAAACAGCCAAAAAAATAAAAAAAAAACAACTTTTATTTATTTATTTATTTATTTTTTTGATGATCTCGGCTGTTTAAGCATAGCAAATGGGATCGGGGGAAAATAATAAAATAAACCTAAAATAAGCATTCTAACTAAAATCACTTTTCTGCCATGAAAGTCAATGGCCAGCAGAAGTCAACATGGCCAGTGAGTAGTGGTTGCTAAGGGGGGAGGCTCAGTGTGAGACATGTAACTATGCATTAGCAGGCAATCCTATACAAATGAGGGGAATGATAGTGAATCCCAGTTTTCCACAGCATGCTAGTCAGGTCCCAACAGTGTAAGAGTAGGAATATCTTGGTGCAAGCCTAGGAGTTAGCTGACATCATGGGGGTGTGTCAGGCATACCGTAAGCAGATTGGAGCCCTATGCCTCGGGCTTGCTCCTAGCTTAGCACAGCTAAGCAATGGGGTATGTCTCAATCTGCCTAGCACTCTTTACATTGCCTAAGCAAGTTTTGCGTCCCGCTCACCGAGTTTTAAAGGAAGAAAAAAAAGTTAAACCAGGAAATAGCAGCACTGCGCACATTTGAGCACTCTGTTTGTGCGGCGTGCCCCCGGGCTTAAACAGGAAGGCAATGGGAAGGAAAAACAGCAGTAAGAAGGTAATCAGGAGAACTAGCATAGCTGGCAGGTGAAATGTATCAGAATCAGCTAATTACACAGGCAGCAGACCAGCCCAGCCCATAACACTACTATAAACTATGCAAACACCTTCCCCTCTGGTATTTCCCATACTGTACATCACTGCTCTATACAAGCAGGGAACTTTTAACAAACAAAACTACAAAATGAGAGAGGCTGCAGCAGGCAACATAGAATAACATGTCCAAGAGGCTGAGGGTAGTGAGGATGTGACTGCTGCCGATCAACCCACAATGAGGAGATGGAGAAGAGTGTACAGACCTAGGGTAACCTACCAGGGGTTACATGAGTTGGAGATAGTGGAGCGCTATAGGGTGGACATGGATCTTCTACAGCAAATTGTTGAGCTGTGCCGGCCACACCTGACACACCAAACTGACCAAGGGTAACCCATCTCAGTGGATACTAAGGTATGTGTAGGCCTAGGAATACTAGCCACAGGTACCTCCCAAAGCTCAACTGGGGATATCAAGGGGATTTCACAGGCATCAGCATCCAGAGTATTCCACCAGTCCCTGGATGCCATGTCAGCACATGCCAGTGAGCACATATATTTCCTTAACACCTGTGAGGTGTTGGCCAGCAATATGCATCTCTTCCACCAAATAGCAGAATACCCTGAGGTAGTGGGTGCTATAGACTGCATGCACATATGCATCAAAGCACTACCCAGTGATCAGGGTAGGGCCTTCATCAACCACAGGGGCCTCCCCTCCATCAACTGCCAGGTCATGTGTGATGCCCAGGGCATTATAATGAATGTGTTTGCTGGCTGCCTGGAAGCTATCACAATTCCCACATTTGGCATCTGTTGCAGCTGTACCAGAGTTTTGCCAATGGAGACATCCCCTATGGTCACCTAGTGGGGGATGCTGGTTACACACTGGAGCCCTGGCTGATGACACCCATCAGAAATGCACACACACCTGAACAAGAGCACCATAATGAGGCACACGCACAGACCAGACTTATAATAAAGTGTGTGTTTGGGATGCTGAAGTCATGGTTCCGTTGTCTGGACACATCCAGTGGAGCCTTGCAGTACTCACCAGGTACATGTACCCAAATTGTTATGGTATGTGCCATGCTACACAATATGATCCAGTGGAAACAACTGTAGCAGGAACAGCATGGGGCAAGGCCACACAGACCCCCACCAATGCCAAGGCCTGCCCAGACAGAGTGACTTGGAGGAGGAACAACCTGAGCCTGCCCCAATAGGCAGATGGAGGTGTGCCCAGTATAACCAGGCAGTGGCAAAGAGACAATGCATAGCACATACACTGACACAGTAGGGACCCATGGAATGACACCTCTTTCTGACTTGCACATACAGTAAAATGGATACCAAACATGACACTACCTGTGCTCAACCATGTATAGGGAGTGTACTATGTGCATCTGACATAGGCAGCCCTCTAGCACCATCCTCAATCCTTGCACACCCACAAGGTAAGTCAATCAACCTACCAATTGCCAAATGGAGTACACCGTGTCATTACCTGTATCTATGGTATGGATGTGAGCATGCAAGGGAAATGGGTGGCTGGATGTTATGGCAGCAGATAGTAGACACCCATAGTGGCACCATGACATTTGTAACACATACTGGAGTCAATATAGTAGCCAGTACTACACAGGGTGACAAAACCTACTGCAGGAAATGTGCTGGGTGACATGTGTATCCATATGACTAACACATGCCAGTCAGGGAGGTTCACATACCCAACAACAGTCTCAGCCAGCAGGACAGGTGTAGAAAAGCCCAAACAGAGCCTGTGCTATGACCTCTGAATGATGCCTATGGGTAACCTCCCCCTCAGGCCTACACAGACAGACTACAGCAGATCAGGCAGTGGGATGTTAGTTCTAAAGGGTAGGAAGTCAGACACTAATATATAGGGCAACCAAAGCTAAGACCTGTAGTACACTGATATGCCTCTAGTCAGTATGATAGGTTAGAATACAGAATGAAATGGAGTGCCTGATATATCAGTACAATCATAACAAATGTGTGCATGTGCTAGGTTTGCCCCCCATCCTATGTAGATATGTAGAAACAGTAAGGTGTGCCCCCTCATATTATATGTAGAAATGTAGAAACAGTCAGATGTGCCCCCAATCCTATATAGAAATGCAGTAACAGTCAGGTGTGCCCCCCAATCCTGTGTAGACATGTAAAAACAGTCAGGTGTGTCCCCCCACAATCCTATTTAGAAATGTAGTAACAATTAGGAGTGCCGCCCACGCCTATGTAGACATGTGGAAATAGACAGGTCTGCCCCTTCCGCCAATCCAATGTAGAAATGTAGTGACAATCAGGTGTGCCCCCGTATCCTGTGTAGAAATGTAGTAACATGTATGAGTATATATAATATGAGTGGAGCACAGATGGCCAGAGGTGGCCAAGGTAGCAGGATAGGTTGTAGCATTTGCACAGTATGCTGGTCTGTGTGTGTTAGGATGGTGTGTGTTTCATATTGTATGAGAGTGCTCAGTATGTATGCATGTTGAGGTAAGACCTGGTGGCAATTGCCCACTACTGTTGATAACAGGGAAAAGACCTCACGATTGCAGTGCCAAAGACAATCCCCACCAGTATAACACATGCTAGCAGTAAGCCATTGTAAATGTACGGTGGTAATATGTGTCACCATCTGAAAGACTGACATGGCATGGCTGTTGTGCTAGATATACAAGCAGTACACAGTGGTAAGTACACCAGACATACAGTATATATTGTGTCACTGTGAAATGATGACACCCTTGGATTTGTACATATAGGTATGCATCACAGTAACAGAACCTGTAGTACAGGATACCGGTGATGTCTGCCTGAACACCTGCAGATCACAAAGGAGGTAGGACTGATGTAGTGGGAATCAGCTGATGTACCTGCACATGCCAGCATATTTGTAATGCCCCATGCATATCTGTGTGTCAGATGCAATTAGTGTCCATAGCACACATGCACCCAGCCACACAAACACCACACATAAGCACCTCTCTGGCAATATGCTTGCTGTGGGGAATGGGTACTGTATGACCCCACCTGTATATGGCAATAGCAGAAGACTGCAGCATGCAGAGCAGGTGTCCCATGCAGGTGTGTCCTTAGCTGTATGTAGCACCCTGCCAGCATCCACACCACCTGAGCAAGACTGAAAGAAGGTATTGGCATGAACAACTTACACATCTACTCTGTCACCCCAGGAGAATATACTGTATGGTGGTCTGGGACTGTAGGACTGACAGAATACAATGGCCTGCCACATCTGGCCTGCATTAACACCTAATGCACCACAGGTGCCTGCCAAAGGCCAGTGTCTCACATGTACTTCCAATGCATGATCATGAAGGGATTCACATCCAGATCTAGTGAGGTCATTGTTCCCCTGTACTCTTCACTTATCAGACCAATTATCGAGTACAATGCCCCATTCAGGATGTATCTCACCCGACATCTGCAGCAATTGGAGAGACCCCAAAATTTCCTCACCAAAAGAATAAAGGGACTCCAAAATCTGCCATATGCTGCCAGATTGAAGAAACTCCAGCTCTATTCAGTTGCATACTGTCTGCTCAGAGGTGACATGTGCCTGACATACAAGGCCATGTCCAACTCGGAATTAATGGACATGCTCCACCTCAAAAAATCCAAATCCACAAAAACCACTAGAGCAAGCGACTTAAACCTTAGCACGGATATAAATAGGACGTGCTGGAGGGATAGATTTATCACTCAGAGACTCCCTATGCTGTGGAATAAAATCCCGATCCATGTGAGGCAGAGCACCTCGCTGGCTCCGTTCAAGAGTAATCTTGACCTGTGGATGGGAGATCGTAGGTTTATCCCGGGAATCATCTCTGTGTCACTGCTAGACAGAGGCACAACAAACTAATGTGCACAGTATTTTTTCATATAAGGGGTGGCTTAAGCCACAAAAAATTTGGGCTAGGCTTATAAATGCCTTAGGGCAGATAGCCTAGTATAAACCTATGAACCTATGAACCTATGTTATGTCATGGACACCCAAATAACAACATAACACACTCCATATAAGCCATATGCAAGGCCATGTGGACAAACCACAGCAGCATGTCTACCATGTCCCACAGCATGAACTGTGGGCCAACACTAACACACCTGTGATATGGTGATACCCTTAGGGAAAATATCAGAGCATGTATGCATAATGTATGGCAGAGGTTAGAATAACAGAGGGGGGTGTGGGAGCATGGGCAGCATGGAATGTGCAGGGTCTGACACCAAGCAGTGTGCACACTATCTCTGGCTGCAAACACATAAATGGGTGGCTACACACCTGCCCATACACCACAATAGGGTAAATGTTCTGAGCCATAGCCCTTGCCTCTGGCTAACATGTGCAAATCTGTACAGCTGTGAGGCATTGCCACAGCAAGATAAGGCCATACTGACAAGTTGATGGGCGAACAAGTATGGGATCCTCCTCCAGCACTGTACCAAGGTGCTAAACTGGATACACAAACCCAGCACCAAGTGTCTGCAGCTCCCCCTCCAGAATGGCATAACTTACCATGAATACGTAGGTGTCTGCCCACAATACCGGACACAGCTGCAGTCACCCTTGCCCCCAAGTCATCACTTTGAGCAAGAATGTCCACCTGACAGTACATGAGGACAGAAAACATCACTGTGTATAACAGTACACATGTCTGAATATCACTGCTAACAGCTGTACCATGCAGCTGAAGCAGTACAGACGCAATCACCTAAAGTACACACTATCTCCTGCACATTTTGTCCCCATATTGTCAAATGATTGACGTATACCCTGCAGAAAAAGTATGCTACCTGTAGGTGTACAACACAAAGGTCTGCACTGCAGTACAAACTACCTGGAATTGATCCACACATTCAATACAGAAGGGCATACTGGGCATGTTCACACACTTAGAGAAATGAAGGCAATGTCAGCCAACAATATACCGAAAGGTCATATTGGGCATGCTCACACACTTAAACAAATGAAGGCCATGTCTGCAAACAACAGTGGACCAGACATATCTGGCATTTGCAGATGTTAGTGCAGACACTCCTCAGTATGCAGCACTCATGCTTTGCACAATCACTGGATAGGAATACAGGCATATATCCAATGACAACACACTATAATAAGCCAAACATAGATGTACACAGATGTGTGGAAGAGAGTGACTGTCACAAGGGGCCATACATTATGAGGCCTGTTCCACCCAGTACACAGCCACATGGCTACAACCACATGAGGTTCGGATGTCACTCACCAGGGGCGGCTCGTGGCATCGGGCTGCCGGACTGCAGCCCCCTCAGCTAGACAGCTGAGTATTTAGTTTATTTTATTTTTAATGTAAAAAAAAAAAAAATTAAATCTGTTCTTTTACAACTTTAAATTTCGATTCCGCGACTCGAAATTACGCCAAGATACATTGCGCTTCTAAGCAACAGCGTTTTTTTATTCTTGCTGCAATGTTTTGATTGCAGCCCGGGAAACAAAGAAGGCATCATTCTGATGCCCAGATCTCCCAGAAGTCTATGCGGTTGAGACACAAACCGCATAGACATGGAAGGCTCGGACTTCGGCGACGTCCGCAGGCACGTCATGACGTGCTTGCTGGGCAAATGCTGCTGATTGGTTGTCGCTCTCTTCCCGGGCTTTATGTCCTGGGAAAAGAGCGAGAATCAGTCAGTCAGTTTTGGCGTTGGACCTATTGGGACCTTTTTCTAGTGTATTAGTACTGTCAGTAAAATTGGAATTTTAAACATTTTTTTATTTTTGGCACAAGAGAAGAGAGACAAAGAGCGCGAGGCAACAACTGTGGTGGACCTGGTGGATTTATTATTGCTGCTGCTTGCCTTCCCTAATCAACAGGTGAGTTATTTACTATTTTTTACTATTTATTTCATTATTTATTATTATTAATCCGTACTGTATGTCTGTGATATTTGTTATAAAGTTGGTTGATATTTGAATGGAAAAGGCAATGTGTCATATATATTTGGATTTAAAGTTAGGTCATTTATTCTATATTGTTTTGTTTTAAATGATTGACTGGCAGAAAAGTTTACTAAGTCACCTGCATGGAGAAGAAAGTTGACTAAGGTTAACACTGCAGGGATACAGACAGTTACTGAAACATGACTAAAACTGCTCTTAATAGGGAGTCTTGTGGAACTCCAGTAAGGAATTTCTTTGACTGGAAAACTGCTGTGTGATGGGTGATTCTGATTCCTACTATGTAATCAAATGGAAGTAGCTGTAGTTAGTAATACTAAGGCCATGATAAGGTATTTATTGCATATGGATGTTTGTAGATATACTATCAGAAGTCTTGGCTATGACACATGATGGTTCTTGTTACATTACTAGATTCCATGTTATTTTGTGTATTACTTGTGACAGAGTCTAGACAATGAAAATGGAGGAGCTGTAGCCCTTACAAAAGTCATGAAGGTTGGTACAGAGTAAGTTATTCTGGTCAAAGTGGCTTCTCAATTGATTGGCAATCACCTTTTCTAGTATTTTTTGAGACTGCCAGAATGATATATATGAGTATCAGAAGTTATCAAGAGTAGCTGAATTAGGTACTTTGCGAAAATGGATAACTGTGGCATACTTTCAAAGATCTGGCAACATACCTGCTGTAATGGAATTTCTGTTATGTTTGTGGTGCCAGGGCAGAAAATCTTATACAAAAATGTGTTTTTTTCATTCTTATTTCAGATTGTTGCCACCTTTGTAAAATATATTTGACTACTTTCTAATGTGGAATATATGTTATTTTTCTGGATCAAGCACGTGTGCCTTTTTCTCTATAAATGTAAGAAAAAAGAAATGAAAGGCAAAAGAAAAATGTAGGAAAACTGAAATGTAAAGTGTAAGTTTCAGCAATTTCTCCATAGGGACCTAATTACGTCTATGTAATTAAGTTAAACATGGAAGTATTGTCTATAGTAAATGTTTAGATTGAAGATTATGCTGCAGGTGTGGGATGCAGTAATTATTGCTGAGGGGACCGGTGCCACTTTTTCTTTGTGTCATTATGTGTTTTTTCAAGATCTCTGTATAGCAGTGATTGGACTTTCCCTTTCTGTGTTGATGTATGATCTCAAAGTTGGTGTGTGTGTATATATATATATATATATATATATATATATGTATATATATATATATATATATATATATATATATATATATATATATACATATATATATATATATATACATATATATATATATATATATGTATATATATGTATATGTGTATATATATATATATATATATATATATATATATATATATATATATATATATATATATATATATATATATATATATATATATATATATATATATATATATATATATATATATATATATATATATATATATATATATGCATATATATATATATATATATATATATATATATATATATATATGTGTGTGTGTGTGTGTGTAGATACATATGTGTGTGTATTAACAAATACATGTGTACAATGGGCAAAATATATTTGAGGGCTGTATTCCCTCATTACTGGGTTTGTCCAGGTGTTTTGTACTAAGAGGTTGACAGCTATGGTGAGAACTGAATTCACTAAATGATAGCCATTTAAGTTTCAGTCTTCCTCTCTTTTACAAAGCAGCTGATTTGGCGTAGTGGTATGTTACTCTGACTGTTTTGCTCAGGGACCTTGGCAGTAAAATGTATGGTGGTAACACAGCATTTTATTATAGCAACTTTCCAAGATTATACAAGCAATGTTTAATGTGTCCCTGGTTTTTGGGCTTTTGACCCCCCCCCCAAATACATTTTGGCTTTTTCCAGTTTTCTTGTGCTGCGAAGATGAGATGCAGTTGAGTATTGAGTAGATTTTACAAGGAGCTGAGAGCTGCAGGGGAACATAAGTTTAGTGTTTTGCCTTGTTAATAGCACAATAGGTTGTGTACTTGCTTTTGATGCAGAAGGCTGTGGGTTCTACTCCCACAAGGGGTGGATGCTGCCGTACTGAGAATGTTCCTTGGTGAAGATACTAACTATGAGTCTGTTATCAGTTTGCCATCCATTTCCTCTTGCAATATTATTACTAGCTTATCATTTTTTAATGTAATATAGGCAATTTATTCCTGAGGGCAACAGACACTTTATTTTCGATAAAACCATGAAATATAAAGGTAATTGCTAGCAGCAACCTCTTCATTAGTTACAAATTTCTTTAATGTGGAATTGTTTAGATGATTTTTACTTCAGAGAGTGTGCATATTTACTGATAATGGACTGTAGAATTTTGCATATTTACTGATAAAGGTGGACTGTAGAATTGTGCATATTTACTGATAATGGTGGACTGTAGAATTGTGCATATTTACTAATAATGATGGACTGTGGAAGTCTGAGTAGACTTTTTTATGATAAATGTTCTGAGCTGGGCAGTTTTGCCATTATGGGTGCATGCATTTTGTTTCATTGCTTACTGGAAAAATGTTCAAAACAAATTTAAAACACCCTCTAACAACTGTACTGTATTGTACAAGGAATATAATTTTAGTACAATGAGGAAGGTGTATCAAAGAGCGCATGTATGTTTCATATGCAAGGGGCCTATGATTTGAAAACAGCCCAAAATTAATCTTTAGCTGCCACTGGCAAAATGTATTTTCTTTGAATGTGGGTTTCAATGCTGTTTCAATGAATGTGAGTTTCAAGGGCAGAGAAGTTTTAATGCTAAGTTTTCATTGTGAGACTGCATTGCTTTGTTTAGCAGATGACTTAGTGTTTGTGCTGTAAAATACAAAATAAAACTTTCAAATGAAGTCCAACTCATCATAGAAGTAAAGCAGTATGCACATTAGTGTTTATGGTAAATAGAGTGAAATAGCCAAGTAATGGTTCATTGGAATGGCTGCAGAGGCTCCATTCAACCATGATTTTGTCAGGGGGGAAGGGCAGCAAACTCAGACAGGCCCAGCTGAACTATACCTCCCAACTGTCCAGATTTTCAAAGAATGAATAGATTTTTGCTTCTTATTTTGGTTTGTTCTTCATAAAATTTGTAGTTTTCTGGCAAATCATTTAGGAATTAAGTCACTAAATAATGATACACTGAGTTTCAGACTTCATAACCTTCAGAAAAATGCATGTTAAAGTAAGAGCTGTTCTATCAACTGTCTCAATTTATACAAGAGCAATTTTAGTACTGTTTATATGTGCCCCCAATATATTTGGCCTTGTTCAGATTTACTGCATTAACAGGTTGAGAGGTACATGCAAATAAATTGCTTTATAGAATTAGGCATAGCCAACCTCTCAACTGTCCCCGATTTTGGCTCAAAATGTTGCTCTTCCCCCTAATAATCCCTCCGAAAATAGCAATTTTGTAAGAAAACATGGAGGGTTTACAATTAAGAAATAACTGTAATAATCAAAGTTATAGATTACTTGAAATGCATGTAGATTCTTTTATTTTGTCAGCTGCTCAAGGTAGCAGTACTAATATTAAAGTGTCCCTTCTTTGACAGGTTCCCAGCTGTATTGTGTGTCTATTTTATATTTTTGCATTACATTTTTGGTCCATTTTTCATAGAATTGTGTTTTTTGGCAAATTAGGGACAAATCACTAAAGACTGAAGTTAGAAAATGACAGACATTTGAGTTTCAGATTTTATACCCTTCAGAAAATTCATACTAATGCAAGACCTATTCTATTATCTTTCTAAGTTTATTAGAGCAATATTTAAAAATTGTCCTTATTTTTGGGCCTTTGTCCCACTTCTGTGTATGGCTTTGTCCAGATTTCTTGCTCTTGAGGTTGAGAGGTATGACAAATGTGTCAGGGCCATCACAGTCAGCCAGAGACATTTCAAATTGTGACATACTTGTTGCACCCCACTCCCCCATGCAGTGACTCTGGATGTGTCCAAGCAAGGCAAGGAGTAGTTATGCAGTGTGTGTCCCCCCCCCATCCAAGGTAGACACCATTACTACATTGGCTTTTCATCTGTCCTTGATTTTGCAGAATAGTCTGGTTTCTGTCATATTTTTGTACTGTTGATTTATGCTTATTACTCAGATTTATGCTTATTACTCAAAGTGCCTGTTGCTCTGTGTTTAAGTAGCAATGCTTTAATGACCATAAGGTAAGCTTGTCTGAAATCGTAACATGCAAGTAAGCTTTAATAAGCATACTGTTAAAGAATTGCCAACATTTCTGTTGTTGCCATGCAGAGAATACTTGACTAGATAATGTATAAGCCTTGGGTATTAAAGGACAGGATTCCATTATTTTAAAAAGCTCATTACACTTGTTGGAGACTTCCAGTCATCTCTACAGACTTTACCCGTAAACTAAACAGAATGCCAATCATGTGTGGTCCATAACCTGTACAGTAATCCTTTAAGCAATGTATCTTGAGCTTGTTTCTTGTTTGCTTTTCATTTTTTACTTTGATCATGTTTTCCCCATGAAACAAGTTGTCAGGCAGCAGGTCTTTTTTGGATAAGAAACATTTTTACAAGTGGGGGTATCACAGAGATTTCTACTTTCAGCATGTTACTTGGTACTTTAATAAAGCTGAATATAAATTATAATTAGAACTGCAGTGCAAGGAGAAGTGGTTTGAGTTGAGTGCTTCTGGTTTTTCTTATACTTGATTTTGACTGGCATTTCAGTAATGTATTTAAAAAGTAATTTATTTTTTCATGCCTCACAACCTTTTGTTTCCATCTAGATATTAAGTAAGCTGTCATGCAGCCAATGCATTGAAATATTTTTCTTCTTCTACACTTATTTTGTCTTGATTGGACTTTCATAATGATGGTTTGCCACCCAGGGCAGCGTATTTAAAGTTAGTTTTTGTGGTTTTGAGCATAGCTCCTCCCCTTTCTGGTTGACCACACCCCTTCCCTTGACCCCACCCATTCAGCTGTCTCCTGCAGCCCCCCTGTGATTTGAAGTCACCAGCCGCCACTGTCACTCACTATAGACCTTTGCCTCTGGTATCTGTCAGCATGATGGACTATGTGGTGCAAGTGCTAGCTGTGCAATATAACTGTACAAGGAAGTAGTCATTTAGCAGCTGTATACATGTACCTGTGGAATATAACCCTGCATGTGCCCACATTTGGTGTGTCAACCTATAGATGAATGTGTTATGGCCCATGCACACACACACTGTTCTCCCCATAGCCGTACTATGACAAGCCTGCTGAGGTCAACCACTTTGAAATACACCCTTGTGAAAGGTGTAGGCCAGTAATCTCTGTGGTGCTTCCTATAACTGCGTACTGCTGTAGTGTGATAAACTAGTTATGTAGGAGTTCTAATCCCAGACATGGCAACTGTGTGTGTGTGTGTGTGTGTGTGTGTGTGTGTGTGTGTGTGTGTGTGTGTGTGTGTGTGTGTGTGTGTGTGTGTGTGTGTCTGTGTAGAGAGCAATGCTTTTTAGACTATAGCCCAGTAAGCTCTGTAGCGCATCCTATACTTGCATACTACTGTAGTGTAATAAACTAGTTAAGTAGGAGTTCTAATCCCAGACATGGCAACTGTATGTGTGTGTGTGTGTGTGTGTGTGTGTGTGTGTGTGTGTGTGTGTGTGTGTGTGTGTGTGTGTGTGTGTGTGTGTGTGTGTGTGTGTGTCTGTCTGTCTGTCACCATCTATGCAGAGAGCAATGCTTTTCAGGCTAGTCACTCTCACTACAAATGAAATGCCCTACTTTGTCAAGGCTGCTGATGTCATACACTGCAAAATACACCTTTTGGAAAGCTGCAGACAAGTAATCTCTGTGGCATGTCCTATACCTGCATACTGCTGTAGTGTAATAAACTAGTTAGGTAGGAGTTCTAATCCCAGACATAGCAACTGTGTGTTATGTCACTGTCTGTGTAGAGAGCAATGCTTTTTAGGCTAGTCACACTCATTACAATCCAAATGCCCTACTTTGTCAAGGCAGCTGATGCCATACAGTGTGAAATACACCTTTTGGAAAGGTGTAGCCCAGAAATTTCTGTGGTGTGTCCTATAACTGGATACTGCTGTAGTGTGATAAACTAGGTAGGTAGGAATTCTAATCCCAGACATGGCAACTGTGTGTGTGTGTGTGTGTGTGTGTGTGTGTCTGTGTGTGTGTCTGTGTGTGTGTGTGTGTGTGTGTGCGCGTGTGTGTGCGTGTGTGTGTGGTGTGGTGTGTAAGTGTGTGTGTGTGTGTGCATGTGTGTGCGTGTGTGTGTGTGTGTGTGTGTGTGTGTGTGTGTGTGTGCGTGCGTGTGTGAATGTATGTGTCACTGTCTGTGTAGAAAGCAATACTTTTTAGGCTAGTCATACTAACTACAATTCAATTGCCCTACTTTGTCAAGACTGCTGAAGTCATACACTGTGAAATAAACTTTTCGGAAAGGTGTAGCCCAGTAATCCCAGTAGCATGTCCTGTAACTGTGTACTGCTGTAGTGTGATTAACTAGTTAGGTAGGAGTTCTAATCCCAGACATGGCAAGTGTGTGTGAGTTTCAATGTCAGTGTAAGGAGCAATGCATTTTAGCCTAGCCACACTCACTACAATTCAAATACCCAGTTTGGCAACCCTGCTGATGTCATCCAATGTGAAATACACCTTTGGGGAAGGAGTACTTCAGTAATCTCCGTGGCATGTCCTATAACTGTGTAATGCTGTAGTGTAATAAACTAGTTAGGTAGGAGATCTAATCCCAGACATAACAGGTGTGTGTGTGTGTGTGTGTGTGTGTGTGTGTGTGTGTGTGTGTGTGTGTGTGTGTGTGTGTGTGTGTGTGTGTGTGTATCTGTGTTTGTAACTCGTATCTTGTGTGGAGGTGGATTTGAGTGTGTAACAACTGGGCTCAATGTGGAGTGGGTTTTGAAAATGTCTTATATGGTGACCCTAGTATGTATCACAATGTCTACCATACAGGGATAACAGATGAGAAATAGCCGAGAGGCTGGGTTGCAAATCCATACCCATACATGTGATATCAAGGCTAGGCAAACCAAGTTAGCAATCATAGTATTACCCAGTGAACACTTTCAACCCATGTCTCATACATGCACACACTTGCATAGGCAACAGCCGCTATGTTGGTACTACACTGCATATTGCCCACTGATAGTAACTATAGTGTGACTGCAGTGGGTGACAGAGGGCATGGCACCCCTTCCATCTGTCCAATAGGCATGTACATGCTGACAGTGCACCTTCCCCATGTTTCACACTGGACACCTACAACACCTGTTGTGCCATCAAATGTGACCCACAAAGGACATACCATGCCTGAAAACATGCCCTGTATGGACAGTTTCCACTGACACCAAGGAATGCCGGTATCATGCTATCAATGTAGGTGCAGGGTAAACCTGCTGCCCATTATCAGTTCCATCCACATGAGGCCAGGACTGGCATATCTGATGATAATCTGTGTACACAACGTGGGCCAGACACCCCAGGTACAGTTCCACATATCACTGTACATGCATGTGGGAGGTGTGCCATCCCAGAACACATACATGACAAGCAATGCACAGCACTGGCTACACACAATAGTCACCCAGGTGACTGGATGGTGAATACAATATCCACCTGTGTGGGCAAATCCAGAAACTGCACCCATGAGCCACAATGCAGACTATTACCGTGTGGGCTAATGCCAAGGTATACCCATCACCTATCCTTGTATAGCTGTCTGGCACAGTCAACCACTACAGACCCATGAAGCTATGCACCCATGCATGTTAGTACTGGCACCGTGTGTGTGTGTGTGTGTGTGTGTGTGTGTGTGTGTGTGTGTGTGTGTGTGTGTGTGTGTGTGTGTGTGTGTGTGTGTGTGTGTGTCTGTGTGTGAGTTGTATGATCACATTCACACTCACTACAACCCCCATTGGCATACTGAAGCATGCTGTCCAATGTCAGACACCTCTATATACCCTTTGCCCATATAACCTCTTTATGACCCCTAAGTTGCATGTGATACCTGCACAGTAAAGTGTTGTGGCAATCTCACTAGTGATGAGTTGTATTCCTGGTCCTGCCATGTGTGTCCATGTGTGTGCATCACTGTGAGAGTGTGGCTGTGTTGATACTGGCACCTGTTCATGTGGAGAGGCACATGCACTACACCTACTGTATAGTTACCATGTTGCAGATGCCACTCACCATCACATATATGTTTTGAGGGCTTCTCAACATGTAACCTATGTGGCACATCTGATAACTGCATAGACATGTGATAGCACTACATAGTAATCAGGGGTTTGATACTCTGTGCTGGTAGGTGTGTGACAGAAACATGCTTAAGTTTTACTCTCCCACCCCTCACTGACTTTACTTTGCCTCTGTCTGCCTCTCACTCCTGATTGCCTCACT
>NC_056740.1:85872999-85884875 GCF_019279795.1 Protopterus annectens | reverse complement strand
CCAGACATTTCCGGGCTATGCCTCCCCAAAGCCCCCGGGGACCCCCATTTTTAGGGTGGTTACCACACATCCCTGTGCACTGCCACCAAATGCCAGCTGTTCCTCCACTATGGCCACTAGTGATGGGGTATGTGTAAGCACTGAAACTGTGTGTGGGGTTGGGGTGGCTAAAAGGGGGATGTCAAATGTTGGCACAGTGTCACCCCTGACAACCCCACCTCTGCCTCAACAGTACTATCATCATCTTCAGTGTCTGTATGGACACCGACATCAGATTGAATTCAGGAGGAACTCTGACCCACCTCGCCACTTGTGGGGGAAAACAATAAATGCACTTCAAAACCTGTACAGCATTGTCTAACAGTACACACACACACACACACACACACACACACACACACACACACACACACACACACACACAAACACACACACAGACCTCCGTAATACCTACCTGTCCATGGCTTTACAGACAGTCCCACGTATATGTCCATGTGTTACCCCATCTTGCATCACACTTGTTAACATACACACATTGGTACTACTCATTAACATCTCAGTCCTCTAAATGCCCACACAAGCAGCCACAACACAAGTCCTGTTGCTGCTTTACCTGCCTGACCTGCATGTAGTGGTTTTACATGGCCTCATTGCTGTCATTCGGCATGCGCCCTCTGTATATTCAGACATGATGTGCATGGCCCCTATATGTGTATGCTACTATGTTGTATCCATAATATGTCGCACTGGTGTGTCATGTTTATGTAATGCTCAGTACATGCCAGATATGCTACTCCTTCTGCCTATCATGTGACAACTGTAATATTTGGATACAATCCCTGGTGTTAACTAGTACTTCTCCAATGCATCTGTAGTGCTGCATACGTGGGTTGTAGGTGACCTCACTGCTGACTGCGATATTAAGGGTGTACCTGGTGTCTACCTTCTCTCTGGATGCCTGTTCCATGCTACAGACCATATTATATTATTTGCTGTCCTGTGATTACACACATGACAGATATTACTGGTGTGTAATGTGGCAGTCCATTTCCATGCACTGCACAATCCCAAAGTGAGGTACAGCCTTATGAACACCCCACAATCACACATGTGCATACATGGCCACACACACAGACACA
Source organism: Protopterus annectens (assembly GCF_019279795.1). Lineage (NCBI taxonomy): Eukaryota > Metazoa > Chordata > Ceratodontiformes > Protopteridae > Protopterus > Protopterus annectens. Next base: position 85,883,736 of record NC_056740.1, on the reverse strand, counting down.
CACATGCATACACGCATCCTACATACATCTACCTCCCTCCACTACACCAGAGTGACCCTGCAGACTAACTCCCCACCAGGACACACACACACACACACACATACAGGTGAGGTTGCACAAGGATAGTACACACAGTCCTCCATTACCCATCTGTCAGCATGCAGAACATATGGTACAGAACAGCACGCAGTTCAGCCATAGTCAATTCATGCTAGCAACAGTATACATGTGTGTGATGCATGTGCTGTGTCACTAGGTGATGCCCATTCCCCTGGATACCACTGGACCCATGTACACAGTATTGCTGTGCACCTATTCTGCACCCTGCCATGTACTGTGCACCACAACTCACAGGTGTACATCCCACTGGGGAAGGTGTAGTACTGTGTCAGTTATGTCAGCTTTACTTCTCACAGCCCCTATGTTTTTCAGCAACACATACCTGGGATGATATGTGGACGGTTGTCATTGGTGAATGCCTGATGCCTTATTTACAGCTGTCAACATCAACTGACCATGTATGACCACTCCGATACTCTTACACTGACAACCATCAGAGCATACCAAGACTATGGTGGGTGTACACACCTTTATTGATTTGACACACGCATTCTTGATCTGCCATGGGATCACATCACAGCATATCTTAGCAGTACATGAGCCCAATATGTGACATATGTCCTGCACTTTCACATGCAGTATCTACAGATTATGTTAGGTGTGCAGCTGCTGACTGCAATGCATGCACACCGTGTGGACATATGTGTGCACACCCTTATCATGACAGTTTATCGCACCTCTTGTTGTAAGTACTACAGCAGTCACTACTCCTGGCAGGGGTATACTAGCATGGGCCATCTGCATTTGTCAGTGTATGTTCAATCTGCCCTACACATGCCCCCCTACTCTGCATAATTGCAAGGTCCACTCATGTGCACATCCCATGGTGTTCACACATTGCATTCACTATTGCTGTATGGGTAGGATTATGGCTGCCACAGGTCCTGAACCTCACTATGTGCAGATAGAGCCATTCCTAGCATCCTTAGGATCCCTACTGCAGTGCACAGGTGTGTCATGCTGAACCCGCCTCTCCTTCAGCCTTTCTACAGATGCATGACAAGTAAGCCCTACACATGTGTGTCACATTGCAGTGTCCCATGCACTGAACACCACATGTTGCAACCTAGACCCAGCTGATAATGTGGACTCCTGTAATGCCTTATGCCATAGTGCATCTCTGCAGCAGTTGCCATTGTCCTACAGTTATATACATTGGTGTTGCACTGTATATGGGTGCTGTTCCAAGCATGTCCCTACTGTAGGCCATGTGACTCCCTGTGAATGACAGGTTGTTAGTTATCATGGAGGTGTCTGACATACCCTTCCAATACCCCATAATGGTCAACCCTGTGAGACCGTGCATTTCACAGCAACAGTACATGAACATGTACAGCACGCATTCTTAGGTGTGTTAGATGTGTGTATGGAATATGCCATTGCCATTACATGCCTAGTGTGTTGGCAAGCATCTGCATAAAACATACTCACCAGCTACAGGCTGCTGCCTTGGTGGTATCCCAGAGGGACCTACAGAAGAGGGTGAGAGATGCAATGTCAGTGGCTACACCTGTGGCAGTGCTACAGGGTGGGTGCAGTATTACAATACATCAGTGGTACATTCCCACAATACTACTACATCTGGACATATGTTTATCACTACAATGCAGCAACACAATATATCTATGACATGTCAGATATGCATGATCTACCTGTACCAATGTGGATGTATACACAGCAGTGGTCTACTGATGTGCTCTGTGTCCTTACCTGCACACTCCTTGGCCAGTGTGTGGGTGACACCCACCTCCACAAAGGTGTCCAGCGATTGATGGCTGGCGAGACAGGCAGGTGCCACGAGGCTGGCCAGGAGCTCCTCCACACATGTCATGGGAGATGGATGGCATGGCCCCCCCCTGTGGCGAGGTGATCCCCCAGACTGCAGCAGCATGCCAATGGGCATTGTGAAACAGGACAGTACAATGATGCCGGACCTGCTCTTAACTGCAGTTGTGCAGTCTGATATCACTGACCCTGTGGACTAGGTCATTCCACAGGGTGGTCTGCTCCTGCTGCTCATGTGCAGCCCTGCCAAACAGCACTGGGTAGTGCTGGATCAAGTGTGATATCACCACATCATTCTCTGCTTATGAATAGGTGGGCAACCGTGACATCTTGGCTGAAAGACATAAAGATGGAAACAGGTCTGAGCAACTCATACAGCAAGGTTACCACAGTTCGTAATACACATCTCTGTCACCCACCCCACCATATCAGTTTCAATAAACTGTCCACATAACTTATTAGGTATGACTACAGCTTACCTACCAGTGGGACAGATATTGTATTGTGCCACACTTTCTGCTATGTGATTGCAGCTATGTCCCCTGTGAGGACACTATCATTGCTGGCCTGTTACAGACTATTCACCTGCATGCCATTGTCAGGGCCACTATGGCTCCATATATACCAGTGGTATGGCTGCTTTGGTATTGCTGCACATCTGACATTCTGTGTTATTGGGGATATGTATGCATGCTGTTGGACATGTACCGGGATTGTGTAGACTATTACTACCAACATATGTTCTATAACAGTGACACAATAACATGTATATGCTCTACTGGCCAGCAGAACCACCTCTCAAAACCCATCTGCCCATGATACCTGGCCACATCACATGTGTGTCCCTACCTGGGGCCTCCTCATGTACCGGTCCAGCAATACCATCAGGTGTAATCAACCCAGGGTATGTTGTCCCCTCCTCGGGGCACATGCAGACATGTTCCTGTCCCTTGAGGTCAGGTCTAGGGTCTGTTCCATACCAGGTTCCACAGACACATGTTGGATGGGCTACATCAGTCTGAGGCACCCAGTATACATTCACAGGGCTAACATGCTCCTCCTGCTCAGCCTCCAGACAAGGCACCTTCAGGATGTGGACTGCTGTTGTGAGTAGCAGTGGGTGGGAGGCTTGTTCCCATTGTGCCCATATTGGGGCCCATGGGGCATCCACATCACAGACCACATATACCATCCAGGGTGTTTACCCCCCCCCCACATGTGTCACATACCACCCCCGTAGACTGCCCTCTATATCTACCAACCCTGACCATCTCCACAAGTGTATCTACTATACTTCCCCATATTCCCATTGCATACTTCACAGATGGGGCAATGTGGTCCCTACAAGGGACTAACATGTGACATGCCCATCCATGTTGCACACACTGCCAGCTGTGGATATCTGTGTGTACTGCTGTGTGTGCTGGTGCCTCATGCATAGCATGCATCACTGTAGTAGTAATATAGGGGACATGTCTTTACATACATATATGTTTGTGTGTGTGTTTGTATATATGTAGACATGTGCATATAGGTATATAGCTATATATGTGCAGATATATGTGATGTATATATGTACACATATATATGTCTACACATGGGTATCTCTATATTTGTGAACATACATGCTGATATACATATATATCTTTATATATTATATATGTGACATATGTACACATATGCATACCTATACTTGGGGTACATTCAGACATCAGCTCCAGAATCCCACAACACCTTCCTGCACTGTTCTGCCTTGCTACAACACAGATAGATGCCACATATGGACACAGCCTGACATTATGGGGGTATATGTAGGACCCGATTGCAGGTAACCCTATTACACCCCTATGGCATTCTGGCATGCTACATTAAAGATTAACCTGAGTATCCTGCCAGTGGCGGGCTGTGGGTCCCACATGTCCATCATAATGGCATTACTTCCCCCACTAGCTAATTGGCCACGTAATATACATACTTCCCATTACATAATAAACACTATGATGGCTTACATCTTGTCAGTCAGTGCTGACCTGCACAGTTGATGGCTATGGCCCACTACCCACAGAGACAGACACTATTGTCCATATCAGTTGTTCAGTTGAACATCATCACAACAACACCTGATGGCACATATAAATCATTCCACATAATCTATTTCATTATTATGGATCAGGTACTACATTCTATTACATGTATATAGGTTCATAGGTAGGTACTAGGCTATCTGCCCGAGGGCATTTATAAGCCTAGCCAGAGTGTGCCAGCTTTCACCACCCCATTGATTAATTAACTGATCCTCTGTCAAGCAGAGCCAATGAAGTGATCCCAGGGGTGTATTTTCTGTTACCCATTCACTCGTCAAGGTTTCTCTTGGAAAGTGTTCGTGAGCAACTCTGCCTAATGTAGTTTGTAATTTTGTTCCAAAGCAGGGGGAGTCTCTGTGACAGGAATCTATCCCTCCAGCATGTTCTATTTATTGTTGTGGTGAGGTTTAGCTCACTAGAGTGTGTGGCTCGCAGTAACTTGGATTTCTTTAGGTGGAGCATGTCCATCAATTCTGAGTTGGACATGGCTTTGTAAGTCAGTCAGAGATCACCTCAGATAAGCTATATGCCACTGAGTACAGCCGGAGTTTTTTCAGTTGGGCTGTATAGGACATATGTTTGAGGCCAGTAATCCTCTTGGTGAGGTACTTTTCTGGTCTTTCCAGCTGTTGGAAGTGTCTTGTGAGGTACATCCCAAATGGGGCATTGTACTCTATGATGGGTCTGATGAATGACAAGTAGAGGGGCACTATAACCTCTTTATTTCTAGATGCAAACACTTTAGTAATTAGACAGGTCACATAGAAGGATTTCCTAACTACATTGGCAATATGATTGTCAAAGGAGAGATTACTATCTACCTGGGTCCCCAGATCTCTTATTACCTCTTCTGTATTAAGGGGGCTGCCACCTATGTGGTAATTCATGGGTGTTTTTTTTATTTTTCCCAAATGGGATGACTATGCATTTTTTGGCATTTAGCTTGAGGCCATGACTTTAACACCAGGTGCCAGTCTCAGTAAGGCCCTTTTGGAGGATGTCCGTGTCAGCCGGAGACTCAATTATGGCTCTCATTTTGCAGTCATCGGTGTACTTGGTTAGCCATAGTCCTCCTATGTTTGTCTGTACTTCTGAGAAGTATACGCCAAACAGTAGGGGTCCCAGAACCAAGGCTTGCAGGACACCACTTGTGACTGGTTTAGAGTCGGACCTGAAGCCCGCTTTTCTTACCTTGTGAGTTCTGTCTGTAAGCCAGTTGGCAACCCATCTCATGAAGTAGGGGTTTATGTTCAGGCTGGTAAGTTTTTCTGTAATACCCAAGTGGGGAATGGTGTCAATAGCCTTGACAAGGTCAAGGTAGGCTGTGTGAACCACCTTTCCCTTGTCTATGGCCTTGGTGACTGTCTCGAAGAAGTCAACCAGATTTAGTAGGCATGATCTGCCCTTAACAAAGCCAAACTGGGTCAGGTCAAGTGTTTGGAGGTTGCAAATGTCTTTGTTAATAAGTTCCATGATGATGCACTTCATAGCTTTGCAGACCAGGCTAGTCAGGCTTATGGGGTGATAGTTACCAGGGTCAGTTGTGGCTCCTCCTTTGTGGAGTTGAATAACAGTTGCTGTACGCCATTCTATGGGCATGCAGTCTGTGGAGAGGCTGAGGTTGAACAACGTGTTTAGGTGGGAGGTTAATTCGTTCTGTAGTTCATGTAAGATGCAGCCTGGGACACCATCTGGCCCCATTGACACTGTGTTTTTTGGCTTTTGAAAGGGCTGTTTTCACCTGTGCGTCTGTGATTTCTGGGACACTACACTTTTCCGGTATTGTTGTGGGCCCTTCTGGGGTTGAGAGAGGGGTGAAGTTTGCACTGAATCTATCAGCCAGGATGTTGGCAATCTTAGTGGGTTCAGTATATTTTGTGCTATCTTGCATTAGTTCAGTTCATATCTGCGAGTTGCTACTTAGATTCTTAACATAGCTAAAGAAGGCTTTGAGGTTATCTTTTGAATCCTTGGCTATTTCTCTTTCAAAGTTAGCCTTAGATGATTTTATGAGGGACCTTAGTTTCTTACTGCACTGATCAGGGATGTCTTTTCTTCTTGGGATTTCCTTTTTTCTGAACTAATTTCCTCCTTCTATTGTATAGCCTGTTTATGTCAGGGGTCTACCAGACTAGATTCCTTCTCTTAGAGGAGTGAGTCTTGGTTTTGCTAGTGATGGCACAATCCATGCATCCTTGTAGGTGCTCATAGAGTGCATTTGTAAAGGTTTCTGCAACTTGGGCAGCATTATCCTTTAGTGTGGGGGCTGTGAAACTTACCGCCTCTGTAGTAAGTAAGGTGAGCTTTGCTTTAGGAAAGTTTTTTACTGTGGTTTCCTTAGTTGGGGGTGGTAGTGGGGTGTGGGCATCCAGAGTGATTAGTTTATGGTCTGATCTAATCATTGACAGGTTGACCTCCGGTGTGGAACACCTGTCGCCCATGTTGGTGATGACCAGGTCCAATATGTTTTCACCTCTGGTAGGGGAGTTTACCAGCTGATCCAGGGCATTTGAGTTAATGAATTCCAGGAAGCACTGGGCCTGGGAGTTTGTACTCAAGTAGTTTTCCTAGTTAATGGTAGGGTAATTGAAATCGCCCAATATCAGGGTGTTCGGTAGGACCTTCATGTTTTCCAGTGTCTTCAGAAAGGTGGAGTGGTGATCCTGGGTCATGGAGGGTGATCTGTAGCAGGCCACAATGTGCATTGCAGATTTGCCAGATGTTAGTTGCACATGGATGATCTCAGAGGTATCATGCTGCACCACTAACCTGGAGGTGTAGGTATCCTTGATGAATATGGATGCACCCCCTCCTTTTGTGTTTCAGTCTGTGTTCTGTGGCCGAAATGTATGGTATGAGTTGTATCCCAGTAGTGCTGGGGTGCTCTCTGGAGCCTTGAACCAGGTTTCAGTTACTGCATAGATGTCAACATTCTCCATACTGAGGAGTGCTTCGAGCGTGTGCATTTTGAGATTTAAACTCCTGGCATTGAATAGTATAACCCTCAGTTTTTTGTTAATTGTGCTGTTTACGGAGGTGGGTTTGACCTTTGAGCCTTGCCTGAAAAAGGCACTATGGGGGCAGCAAGAGCCTTGGCCAGTATTCGAAAGCCTAGGGGTGACAGGTGCAAGCTGTCTCTTGCAAAGCAGTGCTGCTTGTCGAGCATGTCATCTCAGACTGACAGACACTGCATCCCCTTTGAATGACACGAGAAGCCAATTGTTGAAATTGATCATTTGTTCTTTATACTGAGGTATCATTCTTGGTGAGGGCAGGATGCTACTCAGGGTCAAGGTCATACCAGCCTGGGCTACATGATCAGAGAGCTCTTCCATGTCTCTTTTCATGTAGTCCAGGGAGGTAGATCTCAGGTCATTCCCATCAACATGAAGAATGACAGAGTCATACTTGTACTTGTTCTGGAGAGACCTGAGTGCTTGTGTTATGTGGCAGATTTTGGCTCCCGACATGCAGCTAAGAGTAACCTTCTGCTTGTCCAGCCTAGTGAGTGGGATGTCAGTGTGCCTGACTATTGAGTCACCTATTACTAGTGTGTTAGGTATGTTATTTCATTTTAAGGGCTGTGATTGTGCGGCACACTGATTTTGTGTTTTATGTGTTGTCTGGTTTGTGACAGGAGGTGCAAGTTGTTTGGGTGTCTGCTTTGGAGGGCTCTGATGCTTTTGCAGGTTTTTATTTAGAGCCTCTGAGTATGATTTTGTGTATTTATGTGTATTTTTTGCCAGTGCTGGTTTAGTAGGTATATGTGTGGCTGGAGGTGTGGTACAAGTGTTAACCTTCTCCTCTTAACTGTCTGTTCCAGTCTTGGGTGGAGGAGAGGGTAGGAGGAGAGGGTCGTCTGTGTACATAAGGCAGTTGTAACACTGCCTCAGGATACCCAAATTCACCAGCTGGACTGGAGAGTACATCTGAAATTGCCCTTTGGTCATACCTGAATAATAGGGTGAGCTGCTTAGTCACTTGGTTGGTGAGGGGTGAATAAAGAGCCTTGCCCAGCTGGGCAATCAAGTGTCAGGCTATATTAGTGCTTGCTATTATGTCTGAGCAAGTGCTGGGCTGTAGGATGCTTTTTGAGTGCTTAGGTTGAGAGTTAGTCTAGTTTCAAGGGAAAAACTGAAGAGGAGACTTAGTGGATCCAGGAATAAATTAACCCTAGCTAACCGGCGTTGCCCGGTGCTCAAAACCGTGCAAACATGTTTTTTATAGCAGGGAAATGAAAGAAATAGAAATTAGCCCAAAATGGTCAATAAACTACTAACTTTTGTGCTGGAACCACTCCTCCTGGGACAGATAGGCTGCTCAAAGCTCCCCTCTCTCACAGGTGAACAGAGAAACTTCCTTCTATCCAAGTAAGGTATGGGCAACTCAGAAACTTTTAACACAGTCCTGAATTCAGCACTAGCCTGAAAGCTGGACTATACTAGCTTAAAAAGGTGGGAAACAAGGAATGTTTTTTTTTTTTTGTTTGTTTTTTGAAAAGATAAGGCAAAAGCAGTGAAAAATACACTTGAAACAGCTTTACAAGACTACAAACGATCAGAAAAGGCTATAGCACTTTAGTGTGTAGCCTACAACAGTTAAACAAATTATTTAAACAAAGAACAACTTTTTAAAAATGCAGGCAGTCAAATAAGTACAATATGTGAAAAAAACAAGCTTTTAAATCACAATAAACACTGGAAAATCAGCATTTAGGCAGAAAACAGTTACGTACAGAAAGAAAATACAGAAAACTGATACTTAATCACTCCAAAGTCTCTCTTGTAAGCTAGAAGGCTTGTATCAGTTTAAGGCTTTCTAGTGCTTCCCAGTAGGTTAGTTACAGGAAAGATGGGAAACAAGCACAGATGTGGTCTTTTAAACCAGAAAGTTGAAAGAGATGGACAAACTGCCCAAATGGTCAATAAACTACAATTTCCAGGCCAAGAACCACTCCTCTTGTGGTAGACAGGCTACCTAGTGCTTACCACTCCCACTGATATGCTAGAAAGCTTTCCTCCAACACAGAAAGGCTTGCGGGGCTCAGAAGCTTACCAACAGTCCTGGATACAGAAACTCTGTATCTGGACTAAGCTAGTTACAGGAAAGGTGGGAAACAAGTGCAAGTGCGGCTTTTAAACCAGAAAGTTGAAAGAGATGTAAAAAACTGCTCAAACAGTCAATAAGGTTAAGTTGGGCTGGGAACCACTCCTCTTGTGGTAGATAGGCTACCTAGTGCTTGCCACTCCCACTGACAAGCTAGAAGGCTTCTCTCCAACACGAAAAGGCTTGGGGGGCTCAGAAGCTTACCAACAATCCTGGATACAGCAAATATGTACCTGGACTAGATTAGTAATAGGAAAGGCAGGAAACAAGCGTAAACACAGGTTTTTAAATCAGAAGGTTGAAAGCGATGGAAAAGCTTCCCAAACGGCCAATAAACTATCATTTCTGGGCCAGAAACCATTCCTCCTGTGGTAGATAGGTTACCTAGTGCTTACCACTTCCACTGATAAGCAAAAAGACTTCTCTCCAACACAGAAGGCCTTGGGGGGTCAGAAGCTTACCAACAGTCCTGGATACAACAGATCTGTAGCTGTACTGCACTAGTTACAGGAAAAGAGGGAACCAAATGCAAACGCAGGCTTTTAAACCAGAAAGTAGAAAGAGATAGAAAAACTGCCCAAACAGCTAATGAACTACAATTTCTAGGCCAAAACCCACTCTTCCCATGGTAGATAGGCTACCTAGGTCTTACCACTCCCATTGCTAAGCTAAAAAGCATCTTTCCAACACAGAAAGGCTTGGGGGGGCTCAGAAACTTACCATCAGTCCTGGATACAGCAAGTCTGTATCTGGACTAGACTAGTTACAGGAAAGGCAGGAAACAAGCTTAGAATTTTTTTTAAGGAGGGAACAGAGCAGGATTAAGAGGCTACAGGGGTTGTCCTCTCTCTCTCTCTCTCAATACATATATATATATATATATATATATATATATATATATATATATATATATATATATAGATATATATAGATATATATATATATATATATACTTCACATACCTGTTGTGGGAATGATGTCTTGATGAATGAATGCTGAATAAATGCCTTTGCCTTAGTTTTTTTTTTGTTTTCTGAAGTTTTTTTCCATCTCTCTCTCTTTCTTTCTCTCTCTCTCTTTCTCTCTCTATCTCCAGTAAATGGACTGAGCTGCTTTGAATAGATTGCAGTATGGCTTTAGTACGTGATGCACATGATCAGGTGATGTCCTCTGCACTAATCAGTCTCCTCCACTTGCTAACTGCATGCATCTTGCTGTGTAGTACTTCCAATTACCACTGAAATGGCAACCATCTACTATAAATCCCTACATCATGTGGGCGTGGTCCCTTTAACTTTCCTGTGTGATGGACATCCTTCTTGTGTGAGGGCATCAGTGTTATAGACAGCAGATAGCAATACCTCTTCAGGAGAACCTGCACACTCAGGCCAGCTACATATTTGTAGGAGGTTCCAGAACTACAGACAGAGTAGAGGTGAGTAGACATGTTATGCTTTGTATAGTACTGGTGTTACACGGTTTGTGTGTACATACTAGTTTACCTTGGAATAAAGTCTGTCTGCATAGCTCTCAACTGTGGGCCTATCCTCTTGATGGCCAGAGGTGTGCCTATCATGTTTTGTCTGACCACCACACAGGTCCTGTGTCAGATATTTCACTGGTAATGTGTGTGTTGAGTGCT
>NC_056740.1:85837999-85870499 GCF_019279795.1 Protopterus annectens | reverse complement strand
AAAGAAAAAGGGGTTGATAGGAAAGTGGTGAAAAAAGCGGCATAAAGACAGTAGGGAAACTAGCCAGGGATGTGCAGGAAGGTTGTAGAGAAGGTCCATAGCTCCTGATTTCTTCTACAGCAACAACTGTGCATATACACTGAATTTGGATGTAGATTTGGACACTCACACCTCTTGGAGGGAATGAAGACAGCAATAACAAGTTGTGATGACAGTTAGAGCGGATTACATGTGACCAGTGGACACGTGTGTGAAATAGACAGCTATGTATGGGGCAAGATCTTTTTGTGGGAACAGATTGCCTTTTTTTTTTCGGGTGAGAGTGGGATGTTGGGAAGGGGTAGTAGGTATAGTTGGGGAGGTAGGTTGGGTTGATTAACAGACAAGACAGACACGATGCATACAGGGACAGTATTTCACACATATGGGGGGGTAAACACCTTGATGGGGAGAGGTGTTGGAAAATCAGAAGCCCATGAGCCCCCTAGTGGAAACAGTGAGATGGAAGTCCTCACCCATGGGCAGTCACTGCTGCACCTTCACAGCCCTGAAGGTGGCTGTGCTGGGGGCTGAGTCACAGTGCCAGGTTGACTCTCTAGTCATGATACGTGGCCCTCGAGCTGTCGTAGCAGATCACCAAACTGCTGGTTGATCTCTCTATGCACCATAACCCTGACCTGGCAATGGGTGACAGGTGCCTGTCCACATCCGCTGCTGGGGGGGGGGTGAGCCCCATCCCCTGTGGTGCTTTCACCTGAAGGTGGTGCAGGACCAATGGACAGGACGGTCCTGGGTTGTCCCCAGACATGCTGGTGCCCAGTGCCACGGCCATCTGAGGTGGGACAGGTGGGTCCACTGGGACCAGCCTTCCCAAGCATGCTATAGTGTTTAGATGTCATCATCATATGTGGGTTAGTAATAGTCAATACATTCCAGGGTTAGGTATAACAGCATGCATAGATATTCCCATTAACCCTGACACCAGATACGGAACAGCTGTATAGCTAACAGAACACGTGCATATGTGGGACCACAGTGGTAAGAAGAACAACATGCAGGCACATTGATGATACCATGCCACCAGTGTTGGAATAATTCAATATAGCACATGCATGGGAACCATTAAAATATGTATCAAACAATTGGACATTATCAGAACATAGGTGCCATTACATACCAGTTGAGGTGGGAATGAGAATATTGTTGGAGATTTGGTGGGAGGGAGAGAAAGATGTCAATTAACTAGTATATTCTTGTAGTCCATATTACTTTCCTAGTCAGTGCTGTTATCTTTACCTTACAAGTCTTACTACACTACCATATAGCCTTAGTTTGGACAGTGATATCGCTGTCGTCATCATTATGCATGAACTGGTTTTACCTGCAGTGTACACCTCTTACCTGGTATACCTGTGGAAGGAATGCTTGTTAACACTATTTCTACACATACTCCAAGATTCCAGGTTGATTTTGTGCACATTGCTATCCAACTCTTTCTGCACAGACTCTGGCCATGTGTTGACCACATGCTGGTGTGCCTGGACATATCTAGAATATTGCCCTCTTCCACCTTTAGTGACCTGACACGCACAAATACATGCTTTTCTACACAGTTATATTATGTAGCACAGTGTGGGTGACAGTGATCAGTGATACATTATTATTCAGAGAAACTGCAACACTCACAATTCCCTACAATACCAGAGTGAACAGTAACATTACAGGTGCTCTGCATTTCTCAGCATAGTGTTCGTATCCGACGTACCTGTGGGAGCAATGTTTTTTCCCACTGCCTGACTGTTGCCACACAAATTTCCCAATTTACACATTAGTATTATGCACATACATCTCACTCTGTTACTGTACACACTCTGGTCACAGCTTGACAACATGGGAGTGTAGATAGGAGAGTAATATTTCATGTATGCCCTAACAGTCCTGGGGGTTGCTACAGTGACAGGTTTGTTCTCATAGGTTTTTGGCAATCACTTGTATTCCCTGTTTGCTGGCTAAATATCTGGGATCATCCCACAGACTTACCAGGGGGGACAGGGAGACAGGCAGCAGATATGGGCCCATATACTGGACATTCTGGCCTAATCTGTACAGTTATTGGGTATGATTCTGTATGCAGCCTACATCCACTCCCAGGATTCAGACCATGGCTGTGCCTGCTACAACCTAAACACTGTCCATTACAGTTGTGTCTGCTATATAGATATTGCTGTATATCTCCTATCTGCTTTCTGTCTTATTAATCACCTGTGCTTTTGCATTCTGACCTTGTATTACAACACTCTTATACAGATTTCCTATACAGTTATATATTGTAGGACTGTGTGGGCGACAGTGATGTGTGATATCTCATTATTCAGAGCAGCTGCATCAGTCGCACTGCCATAAAATACCAATGTAAACAGTACCAGTACTGGGTATCATTCTTTTATTTCTGGGCACAGTGTTGGTATCTGACAGACCTGTGGGAGAAATGTTTATTAGCACTACCTGAATGTTCATACACACAATACCAGATTCTACATTACTATTATGCACAGTAAAGTGGCCCACATCTGTTGCCTATCAACCTGCCCCCCTGGGAAATCAGTGGGATGATCCCAGACATATAGGCAGCAAACAGGAAATACAACTGATTGACACACATCTATGAGAACAAAGCTGGCACACTAGCAACTCCCCAATACCTTATGAGACTACGAAACAACGTATGTCCCATTTACACTCCAACTTGTCAAGCTGTGGTCAGAGTATGTACAGTAACAGAGTATGTTGCTTCTTAGTCTCATGTGTCACTTAGTTGTGTTTCCTGTTTGCTGCCTATATGTCTGGGATCATCTCACTGAGTTCTCAGGGGGACAGGTTGATAGGCAACAGATGCGGGCCACATTAATGGACATTCTGGACATATCTGTACAGTTGTGGGGTATGATTCTGTATGCAAGCTACTACCATTGGCAGAAATCGAACCATGGCTGTGTGTGCTAAAAAACAACAGTTCACATCTCAGTTGCATGTGCTATTCGGGTTTTGTTGTCTGCATTTTCCCTGTTTGCTGCCTATGTGTCTCTCAGTTGTACTACGTGGCCTCTGGGGATTACACTTGTCATATACAGCCATTCCTACACATTCAATTTATGGTACACGGTGTGGGTAACAGTGCTTAATACAATAGTACTATTACATGATTGCGAATCTACATTACCATATGATACCCGAGTATACACATGCAGTCCATCAGTTAGACCTTTATTGTCAGGCTATTACACTTTTATTGACATACAAATGATATGAGACTCTTCCTGCCATATTCTCTAGTGTATGCAGTACTTGCCTTGAACAATACAGGTTTTATACAGGCAATTAATTTACTACTACTTTTAGTTTTATTTCCTATCACAGTAAATGCATGAATATTACTGACCTGCCTTGCATCGCAACCTCACCAAGGGACTGCCGTGGTCATCCGCTCCATTGCAGCTGCGGGGGACATAAGAGGAATATGTAGCCATACCTATCCATGATATACTTGAGCTGGCAATTATTACACACATAGTGGGGTGATACTTACACACAAATGGAACATCCCCTGCCGCTCTAGCCTCTTGGATCCACTCCTCCAAGAGGTCCCACTTCTGCCACTTCAGGTCGGTATAATGATGCCTGACCTGCTCATCAGTTCAGGGTATGCCAGTGGCACGTGTGAGGTCACGGGTGAGACGGTCCCAGGCCTCCACCTTACATTGGGAACCCTGGTACTGGCTCTGCAGCAGTCTCTGATCATGGTCTTTGACAAGGAGTCCTGCCATGACTTTGGACTCCTGGATGCATCAGTGCTGTACCCGAAAACACACACCTTCTCCCCTTACTGCCATTGTGCCTGCAAGGGGAAGCTACAGCCAGTTATGAGATGTATTCTCACCTCTTGGGTTTAAGTAGGGCCAATTTCCTGCACTTTTCCATAATTGGCCGGTTTTGAAAAGCCTAGGCTATGGGCAAACCTGCTTACCTGGTGTTGGCATTGTTTAAAGGGGTATAACACTGGGCACATTGAGTTAGCTGGCCTACACATTGCTTACACCTCCTAAGCTGCCCTGTGCAATGCTTAGCATTGCTTACATTAGACTTTGCATTATAATTCCTTTTTGGCATTGAGTTATTATTCATTACACCTTATATGTATGCCTGGTATCCATGATTCATGTGTACGTACACTGTATGGGATCCTTGTGTTTTATTGGGGACTTCAACACTCTATTACAATTGCACCTGACTTCTGGCCTTACTGCTGTACTCCGGTTTACATATTTATTTTTATGTAGTGGGTTAAGTCACATATGTCTGTATACTGATTCCTTTCGCAGGTTTAGTTTGGTTTTACTATGGTGAAGACTTGTTTGCTGATACCTCATTTTTCTGTACTTCTGTGATGGCTTGGTGGTTAACTACTGTGACTATGGTGTAAAGGGTCCTGCGTTTGAGGCCTGCATGGCTGTTTATTTTGTTGATGGGCAGAACAAGGGCCATTGGATACAGAGTGATTAAGGCACTTTTGAGCATTTGTAAGTGGGTTTGCGTGGGTTTGCAAGATGCTAAGCACTGCTAAGCTGCCATTACATATGCTTACAGTTAACTTCAGAATTGCTTAACCAGTGTAGATATTGCTTATTGCCACACAAACAGGCTTAAGCTCGCCTACTACTCCTTAAATGTGCTTACTACTGCTTATTGGTGCTTAAACCTGCTTGCTACTGCTTTATTCATTATGTCACTGACACCTCACATGTGCATTTACTGCAGTACTCCATTTCATAAAAATATGTTATTTAGTGGGTTGTGCAACATAAATATTAGTCATAACGTGCTTTGCCATGGAAAATGGAATGTGCTGCAGTGCGACTCGAACCGGGAATGCCTGCTCGTAAGGCCAATGCTCTGTCCACTACACTATTGCTATGCTGCTTCATTTGCATATATCTTCCTTGTTATCCTCTTCAGCCATTTAAACTGCATAAACCGTAGCTAAGCGATGGGCACACTCATGTACCTACGGTTAGCTTTAATCGGATTTTAAAATAAAAATAAATATAGGGTTTGTTCATTTTATTTTTAATTACTTGCTGTTGTACATGAGGGGGAATGTTGATGGGGATATGCGGACACCTATGAGTGGTCTTGCTCATTTCCTTCCCCTTTCTGCTGTTCTTCATTGCAGGTTTGTGTATATTCTAAGAGCTCTGCTCTCTGACACACCCCCTGCACTCTTATATGCTCCGTGTAAGATTAGGAGCTCAGGCAGTGCACCTCATTACTATGCATGGCGTACTGCCATCCTGCTTCTAAACGGCCACCTCCATGCAGGACTAAGCTAGTGATGCACAGAGGAATAGTAAATCTGAGGGATTGTCTTTTAGGATCATAGAAGATTACTAGGCTATCGATCTGGAGGTGATTTTAAGCCTATTCGTTTCAACCCGATGTAATACCATAGAAGGATTAGTCAATACCCAAGATTGGATTTAGTAATGACTGCCCATGCCCAGGAGGGTTGTGGGCACTATTCCTGGTAAGAATTCACGGTGCTTCATCCACTCATCTAATGTTCCTCTTGAACAATGTCATAGAGGTGCTCTGTTTCACATGAATTAGTAGCCTGTTCCAAAGACATGGCAGTCACTGGGAGATAAATCTGCCCTCCAGCATATCCTATTTAAGTCACAGGCTATATTTAAGTCCCTAGAATGGGTAGCCCTTGACCCATTTGATTTACAGATATGCAATAAGTTCCTTTGATTTGGGTCTTCTGTTGCTATGTAGACAAGGCATACGTCTCCCCTAAGAAGTCTGTATGATATGGAGTACAGTGACAGGGATTTAATCAGCTCATGTATGGCGCATGCTGGAGGCCCTTGATCTTCTTTATTAGAAACCTTTGAGGTCTCTTTAATTGCTGTAGGTGCTTAGTACAGTACATACCGAATGGGGTGTTATAGTCAATTATGGGCTGGATAAGTGCTAAGCATAGGGGGTTATAACTTATTTTCCTCTCGAGGTGATGCCTTTACTAATCAAGTGAGCTACTTGGAAAGCTTTTATTACAACAGTAGACAAGTGGTGGTTGAAGTTAAGATTGCAGTCCACCTGTGATTCCAGATCCCTTACCAATTTATGGGTACTTAGGGAATTGTTGCTGATCTGATAGTGTGAAGGGACATTATTTGCGCCGAAGGAAATGATGATGCATTTCTTTGCATTCAGTTTGAGACCATAACTAATAGACCAGTTGATGGTCTGTGTGAGACCCTCCTGGAGTATACTGACATTATTTGGGAATTTAATGATTGCACCTAGTTTGCAGTTGTCTGCAAACTTGATCAGCCACAACCCTTTAGTTTTGATCTGAACTTCTGAGAAGTATATACAACTATTATTTTAGCCAAACTGATGTGCAATAACTTAGAGATAAAGTATCTGTAATATCACAATTAGCATACAGCTGAGAGAGGATAGTAATGGGTCTTTACAAAGATATAGTTCATGGGTATAGACTCCTAGCAGAGTAACTCATTGGGCTTATGTTATTTTAGAGTAATTTTATGCTTCAACTGCACTGAGGAAGAGTGGAGTTCTGTTAAATGATGAGCAGCTACATTGTACTCCATGCTACTGCTACCCTATGATCCTTGGTCATTGTTTATAATCTCTGAAAACAGAGTTCTCTGCATTTCAAATTGCATTCCCTGAACTATCAACAGATATACTGGGCATAGTTTGTACCTTCTTAACAGAGTTAGTATGCATTAGTTTACTGTTCTGTGTTTCATTTTTCTGCTGCACAGTTTCAGCCTCCTGCTACTTTATGGCTAACCGTGCGTTTATATCTGTGCATTTTGATCTCTTACTCTTCTAAGGCTAGCTGAAGGAACACAAACAGAACTACAGTTTACTACAACAGATACCTTTCACTACCCCTCTACCCATCACATATTTCCTGTCTCTTCATGCTGCTTTAACTTTTAAATATGCAACAAGTTCTATTTCTCAACTCAAAAAAACATTCATTGCCCTATCTCCACATCATACTCCCTGCTGCTGTCCACCTTCCCTTACTCTACCTTCCTAATTTGCAAAAGCTATTTCTCCCACTGCATCATTCCTAACTTCTACTGCCTATTTGTTCTACCCCTATTGCGTCTGGCTGAGTCCACACTGTGTTTCTGTCACAGTATGACTTATGGGCTGTAATGATCCCAGAGGCTCATCTACCATGTTTTCCATTATCACAACTTACAACACTAAATGATCATACTGTATGTAGTTGCTCTAAGGTATTTCACCAACTATGTTTCTCCTTTTTCCTTCCTTTTCCCTCTCATGGCACCACTCGACTTGGTCAGGGTGAGGTCTTGTTTCCTACCTCTAGAGGGCTGTCCTTTCCATGTGCTGAACAAAATAAGCTATTCAGAGGAGTGCCACCATCTTTTCCTATTACATCCTCAAGAAGGGAAAAAAAAGTCTCCCACTAGCTAATCATTGTCATCTAGTTCAGCCTCCAGGGAAAATGTCTTCCACTAGCTATCAATTCAATGTCAATCACCCTTTGCTCTTTCATTTTCTGCTCCTCCCACTAACTTCGCTCATCATAACTTTTCATTACAGTTCCTCCAACACCTAGCTCTGGCTAACTCACTGCCAACTCCCACCTCCCCAAAAGTCTCCTTGTTTACATTTTCAGGTGGTATCCCATGGGCTCTGCCACAGTCACTGCATTTACTTGCATTGACAGCATTTCTACAGATAGTTTTATGCTTACTTTTTCCTTAGCCATACCTTTTTTGGTGGGTGAAACCCACTCTGCTTATCTTTCTTACCCCCAAGGTCTATTGATACTTACCCTTATCTCTGGCTACTAATCTAATCTAACTCTATACCCTATGCATTACTCCACCCATCTTTTGTCACAGCCCCCCCAGTCATTACAGAAGCATTTAAGCACCACTTCTATCCTCCTTCCTATCTGTTAACTTCCCAGTTCAGCTCCTACTCCAAAAACTATCTCTGACACCTCTCCAAAAAAAAAAAAAAAATCTCCTAATATTACTCCTCTACTCCCCTATCAAATCCAATTCATATATAAAGCAAGCAGCCCACCTCAACAAATACTAAATACTCCAGCCATGTTACTCAGTAATATATAACTCCATCTCCTAATGCTGTTACTCTCCCATTTCATCACATATCACCTCCCTTTATGGAGATAATATGTCCTTCACTGCAAAATTCACATTACATGTAACCATAGCACTTCTACTCACTCAACCCAAAATCCGTCACTTTATTTCTCCTTGCCTCTTCTAATATATCCTTATAGTCTTTCACAAATACCCACACAAATTTAACAATTATATGCTACTAATACTAGGTATTAAACACAAAACCAAACATGTCATCTCTTGCCTATCAACCAATATATCACAGTCTGTCAAGCAACTTTCACCCCAATCCATACCTTCTCAGAGTCGTCAGTTTCCACCACTCACTCAGCTGTAAAAACTCTCTTAGCATGCCTCCAGTTGATCTATTCCTTTACCACATAACCTTCCAGAGCCTTTGCAACAAAATTCCAGAGATCCGCATGTGGTTGTTCTTCCACCCCCAATGTCTTAGCTCTAAGTAAAACTTGGTTAAAAAACGATAAAAAAAATGAAAAAAAACTACCTCCAGGCTGTAACATCGTAAAGCTAGACAGAATGGAAATAAATGGTAGCATTGCAATTTCCTTCTGTAAATCCACTAATCTCTGCCTTTATCCACATAGGCCACCTAACTTTAACAACAGAAAATTACTGACTAACTGCAAGAGGATCTGTCTTTTTGCCTTATACTTCCCTCAAACAATAACATGTCCACAGTAGAAGGCATTTTATCCTGGCTATAGACCAACATGACAGTTGGACTACCCTTGTTTCTCCTGGCAACCTTGTTGACTTGGGTGTCTTAAGGCAGTGTAGCAATTGCCTCATGTATACTGACAACCCTCTACTATTAACTCACTCCGGTACAGGGTGTGATAGATGTATCTACACCAACAATCTTGAATCCATGCTCTCTTGCACTCAAAACAGTAACATGGAAGAGGTTGTCAACTCACCCACCACTATATATGCACATAGTACCATTACTCATATGCATAGTACTCAAACACAAAAATCTACATAAACAGAGGCTCTCTTGAAAAACTTACCTAAACACCAGAGACCTCCAAAACACAAGAATGCTACAACTAGTACATTCCTCACCGCACCCACAACACACAGCAACACCAGTGTCTCACCCACCACAGTCAGCTGCATGTCTGGTTCCAGGATTCATCAGATCATGCATGCACTCAAGTCTGTCTGCAACAAGTACCATTATGACTCTGTTATAGTTCATGTTGGTGTGAATGACCTAAGATGTACCTCACTAAACAATATAAAGAGAGACATGTTTGAGCTCTCTGAGTATGTGCCACAGACATGCCCATAGCCCTGAGGAGCATACTACCCTCGCCTAGAATGATGCTGCGTTATAAACAAAAAATATTTATTTCAATAATTCACTTAGTTTTTGGTGTCATTCAAAGGGGATCCAGTTCCTGTCAGTCTGGGAAGCCATGGTCGACAAACCTTGCTGCTTTGCCAGAGAGGGTTTGCACCTGGCACTCCTAGGCATTTGACTGCTGGCAAAGGCTCTTGCCTCCCCCATAGTGCCATTTTTAGGCAAGGTTTCAAAAACAACATCACTGCTGTGAAATTAACCAACCAGAACAAAATAAGGGTCATGTTGCTATATGCTACGAGCTTAAACCAAAAACTGTACTCCCTGGAAGCACTTCTATCACTAGAAGATATAGGTGTCTGTGCAGTCACAGAAACCTGGTACAAGGCCTCAAAGAGTATCATGGCCTTGCAAGACTACAATGCCTTCCACACCTTTAGATCATAAAATGAACATGTAAAAAACCAAAGGTGGCTGTGTTTCAATGTATATTAGAGATAAATTCAGCTACTTAGACTGAACAACTCCATAGAGTTACTCCAAGTCCAGGTTACAGTGGGTAAGACCCCCATTCAAGTCATAGCCTTAATCTGGATAATACTCCTGCACTTAAAAATCTTATCACCCCCTATCACAATCCACGACTGCTTAAATCCTCTAACAGACTACTAATTCAGACAAGCAAAATTAACAATGCAGCTGGTGACTGTCTCTTTGCAAACTCTGTAGGCAGATCCTGGAACTCACTTCCAGCTGACATTACTTTACTCTTCTCCCTAGGTCAATTTAAAACTACACTCAAAGAACATCTGGCACTAAGCTGGCTATGTCATTGTATCAAGCATGGCTAACTCTCTTCGAGATTATGTAAAATCTCTTAATCAGCTACTGTTTAATTTACCACTGGCTTTCACCAGGGTTTAACTCTAACCTGTGGAACATGTTTATTATTGTTTGCTTATGTACTCTTTATCAAAATTATAATTGTAACATGTTTTTAATGTTTCTGTTTACCTGGAGCTTTTCTCCCCGGGCCTCTGCTGAAAATGGACATGCATCCAGTCGGACTATTCCACTCAACCAATGTAAAATAAATAAATAATAAATAAATTTATAGATCCCCCTCCGTGGGTCATAACTCTCATGAAGCCTACTTGACCAAACTGGGGACAATCTAAATTTTACAAAACACACTGGTTATGCGAGATTTCAGTTATCCCACCATCAACTGGGAAACCTATGCTAGCCCCAGCTTGTTATTGCAAAATTCCTTGACTTTGTTAATTCAAATTCCCTGGAACAAATTGTTCATACCCTGACAAGAGGAACAAACATTCTAGATCTAGTTCTCATTAACATATCAAACAGATGCACTGCCACAACTGCTGGACACTCACTAGTTAAATCTAACCACAAAACAGTCACATTTGAGCTGGGACTAACACCAGAACTCACAAAGGTGAAATCAGACTAAAAAATTTCACCAGGCAAACTATACCCTCCTAGATGAAGGTATAAATGCATGCCAAGCCCTACCCCAAGCTGGAAGTGGTAACTATGCAGAAGCTTACACTAAAGTCCTGTACAATCACTTTTATAAGTGTCAATACTTCTATGACACCCACAAACTGTAAAAATAACACAAATGAAGGCAAAAGGCAAACTGATCCACTCCCATGTATTTATTTAGCACTTTTGTTTATAAAATACAAACTTCCTCAGAATAAAAGCTTAAGTGAAAGCACTAAATACATACTTGGGAGTGGATCAGTTTGCCTTTTGCCCTCATTTATGTTATTTCTACTTATATAAGTGTATAAACTCGGCTGTATCAAAAAGAATCAAAGCAGGAGCTCCAAGTAAAAACAAGCTGCCATGCTGGACATCCAGAATCAGCAGACTTTACAATAAACACAAAATGTTGTTGTCCAAGAAAACAAAAGCAAGGCTCCACCAATGGAAAAGCACCCTCCTCTCTTCAACAGGCAAATAATACAACTTGTCAAATCCTCTAAGGGTTCCTTTGAGAGAAACTTAGCAAGTACAGCCAAGGATAACCATAAGGCGTTTTGCAGCTATGTGCCAACATTATCACGCACTGACCCTGCATAGATAGCAAACCTGCTAGCTGATAGATGTGGTGAAGATTTCACTCCCTTAGCCTCCCTTAACTTATCACAAACCTCCCCCCAAACTTCCTCTCCACCCTACATATCCGAAGAGCAGGTCCTCAAAGTCTTGTCCAAGGCAAAAAATACAGGTTTGGTGGGACCAGACAACATCACAGGCTGTCTTCTAAACAGGTTAAAACATGAACTAACATCACCATTAAGTACCCCTTTCAATCATAGCCTAAACACAGGCTTTGTCCCTGTGGAATGGAGAACAGCAACAGTTATTCCCTCTCCACAAAGCTGGCTTAGCAGCAAACCTGGGGAATTACAGACCATAAACCTGACCAGCCTCATCTGTAAGGCCATGGAATGTATCATTACAGACCTCATAAATTAAGACATAGGCAACCTTCAGTCCCTGGATCCTACCCAAGTCAGCTTTGTCAAGAGCAGATACTGCCTGTTAAATCTGGTGGACTTCTTTGAAAATGAGACCAGGGCCATTGAAGGGGGCAAATCTGTGCACACAGCATACCACAACTTGACAAAGGCATTTGACACAATCCCACATTCAGGTATTACTGATAAACTTAGCAAACTGAATCTAAACCCCTTCATTGTAAGATGGGTTGTCAACTGGCTCACAAATCAGACACACACTATCAAAGTGGGCGACTCCACATCAACTGGCAGACCTGTTAGCAGTGAGTTGTCACAGGGGTCAGTGCTGGGCCCTCTATTGTTTAGTATGTACTTCTCAGAAGTTCAGGTCAAAACTAAGGGGTTGTGACTGACGAAGTCTACAGACGACTGCAAACTAGGTGCAATAATTGAATCTCCAAATGATG
This sequence comes from Protopterus annectens, assembly GCF_019279795.1. Classification (NCBI taxonomy): domain Eukaryota; kingdom Metazoa; phylum Chordata; order Ceratodontiformes; family Protopteridae; genus Protopterus; species Protopterus annectens. The sequence continues at coordinate 85,857,982 of NC_056740.1, read as the reverse complement.
TCAGTATACCCTAGGAGGGTCTCACACAGACCAACGACTGGTGTATTAGCCACAGTCTCAAACTGAATGCAAAGAAATGCATCATTATTTCCTTTAGCACAAACAATGTCCCTTCACACTATCAAATCAACAACAATACCCAAAGCACCCACAAAGTGGTAAGGGACTTGGGATCACACGTTGACTGCAACCTTAACTTCGACCACCATGTGTCTTTTGTAGTAAGGAAGGCTTTCTATGTAGCACACTTGATTAGTAAATGCATTACCTCATGAGCAAAATAGGTTATAACCCCTCTATACTTAGCACTAATCTGGCCCATAATTGAGTATAATGCCCCATTCTGCATGTAACGTACAAAGCACCTAGAGCAAATGGAGAGACCACAAAGGTTTCTAACAAAGAAGATCATGAGCCTCCAGCATGTGCCTTACACAGACTGACTAAAGTCCCTGTCACTATACTCTGTATTGTATAGACTTTTTAGGGAAGACTGGCCTATGGAGAAATCCAAGACACAAACCTAATGAACTTGCTGCATATCAATAAATCATACTGGACTAGGTCTACCCATTCCAGGGATTTAAATATGGCCTGCAACTTAAATAGGACATGCTGGAAGGACATATTCATCTCCCAGTGACTGCTAAGTCTTTGGAACAGGCTACCAATTCATGTGAAACAGAGCACCTCTATGACACTGTTCAAGAGGAACCTGGATGAGTGGATGGAGCACTGTAAATTCTTACCAGAGATAGCACCCACAATTCACCTGGATATGGACAGTCATCACTAAATGCAATCTTGGGAATTGGCTAACATTTTCATGGTATTACATTGGGATGAAATGGCTAGGCTTCAAATGACCTCCGGTTTGATAGCCTAGTAATCCCCTATGATCCTATGAATCAAGAAACCATCCTTCTATGCAATACAAATATAGACTAGCTAATCATCTCTTCCTTCCACCTCCCCATTTGCCATTAACTTGTATAACTTAACTCATCCTCTCCCATACTACATTAACAAATCCTGTTAACAGATGTCTTACCTTTGACTGGGTCCTCATAGCTGACCCTAACAGAATTATATCCACTGACACCCTCCCCCAGCTACCTGCAGACTACCCATAAATTCCATTAAAAATCACTGCAACATTGTAACACATCAAAGTTAGACAAATATACTTTGACTGAAACACTTAGATTCTATAGCTGGCATGCACTGAAGTCCCTTCTCCTAGATTACACCATCTTATACTTTAACAATATCCTTCTTACAGTACTAAACCAAGAATCCCCAATCAAACAGAAAGAGTAAAATTCAACCAAGCACCATTGCTTTGCAGAGCCACTAAACAACTTATGAGATTACATGCTAAGGCTTGGAAATCATTTGCTTTAAAGTAAAGCTCAGTCTAACCTACAATACTATATATGATTAGGTAAACAATAAAAAAAACACATTACAATCCAGGTAAACCAATTTTGATTAGTAGCACCTGCAGGACCAGTTACATATCTTAGCTCTCAACGATAGTGGCAAGTGGCTGCCATAAGACAGCCCTCAATATATTTAATATTTTTCAATTTGAAATTTACTACTGCATTTCTTGTGAACTGAGCATTGTTATTATTTTTTTTATTTCTATGGCTGTACAGGATTTTGACTGAATGTAGATGGACTGTGAACATTTTACTTTGTTCTTCTTTGCTGGTTGTGCTGTTGGATTGTTTGTGCCAATAAACACCTAGATGAGTTTGTTGGTACAGAAAAATAAGTGCTACTAAACATGGTTTATTTAGAAGTCTGTAGGTTGAATGCTGAGCAGATGTGGAAGGAAGATACAGAATGGCTTGAAGAATAGGAGCAGATGATCAGAAAGAAGTTTGGTTTGTTTGTTTTGTTTTTATGCAAGAGTGGAGAGACCTGTCCAGCTTCCAATTTGTTTATCAACTCCAGTTTGTTATTTTAACATGGTCTTGGAACTGAGATATTATTTTGGTCCCATTATTTATACATGGGATTTCTTGTCTGGGTATATTTTGTCTATATTCTAGCCTGTGAAGAGTTGTTTATTTTGTTTGTGAACACTGATATTGATATTTCTATCAGTCTGGACATTGTACTTTTCCATCAGCATAGGCTTACTGATAAAACAAGTTTGGTGAACTTGCTGACATTTTGTATTTCCCTGTTGTAGTATCTTATTATTGATAAGCTCCTACAAGATATTTTAACATTTTTCTGTAAATTTATTAGTGCAATGTTGCTTTATTTCCAGTCACTGTTTTTTTAATGTTATGCTGTTTAATAAGAACCACTTTTGCCACATTTATTTCATAATTTACAGTTGTTTTATTTGCATTTTCATTGTTTAACATTGTTTGAGTTGGTTTGTAAATTACTTAGTTAATAAGTGACATAATAAACTTAAATTTGAATTTGACCTGAAACTGTCAGGGAGGAAGAGGAGTTAAGTGGCTATGCCTGTTTACCTCTCTTAGGGGAGAAAGATGGCAAACTATACCAGGGCAAATAGAGAACCTAGATTTCCCCAGTGGAAACTGTAGAAACAAACACATTGTGCTCAATACAGCAGGCAAGGGCATCTTTAAGGTTTTTTTTTTTCAAATATATTTTTATTGAATTTTTCAAACTTTTAAAACATACAAAGAAAAAACTGTAAGCCATTGTGGGAAGCAGTAAAGTATAGGTATATATGTAACAGTTAGTGCAAAAACTATGCATTTAGAACACAGCAGTTATCTTACAGGGAAGCTTACATCTTAGAGACCAATATAAGCAGTAAAGACCCCCAATAACCTATTACAGTCAAAGTCTAGGGATACAAATGGAAAGTGGCTTGGAAGGAAGAATATATGTCTGTCTTAAGAAGAAAGAAAAGCGGTAAGGAGGGTATAACCATAAAAAACAACTATTTACACCATGTACTGCTATTTATACTATATTTTATTTACAACATATTTATACCATGGATGCCAGAGGATAACAAAATGATATAACAAAATATTTTGTAAAATCAAAAGTTACTGTGTGATGGTAACAATGTCTAATGGTTATAGGGCCAGAAATTATACTAATGGAGGTTTTCCTGGAATGTAATGTTAGAGACCCACATTTTGGAAGATTATTTAGTTTGGATTAGGTCAAAAAGTCTACACCAGTAATTCTGAAAATATTCTTTTTTCTTTTTGTTATTATTGCATAACTTATGTGCAGATATATATTTGATTGCCATTGATGTAAAGTTTTCCCAAGCTATTGTTGAGGGATTGACCCAGTTCTTGGCTATAAAATATTTGAGAAGGGCATAGGCTGTAACACAGATGTGGCGATGAATACCCTTAAGAGATTTAGGAATAATATTTAAAATCATAGTTTGCCAAGAGAATGTGTTTTTTTCGTATCCCATTTTTTCCAACTGAGTTCTGAGAGAACACCAAAGTTTGTAAATATTCTTACAGCTCCAAAAGATGTGAAGTATATCTACGTGTGGGAGGAAACAGAATGGACAGGTTAGGTTTTTATTGTATCCGAATTTCAGTAAGACTGCTGGAGGTGGAGTATAGTAGGAATTGTTGTTTATCATAAGCTGAGTGTAAATTAGGTTTTTGAAGGGGGTTAAATTCAGGGTATTAATTATTGCTTCGCCCTTAGACTCCATAGAAATTTCTCCTTGTATACTGTCCCAATATTTGGAAAATAGAAGTGAATGATTATACTTAATGCTTGACACAAGTTTATAGGTATTCAAAATAATTTTGTTCCATTGGGAAAGTGATTTAATGATAGATTGTGATACTATAATGTCTTGCTCCTTCAATCTATAGTTAGAGAATTTTTGTTTTATAAGTGAGATAATTTGCCTTAAGATAGGATCATATTTGTTAGGAGCACCAAATAAAGCTTTGACCACGGCAACATTTTTAGAGTTAGAGAAGTGCCAAACTATGGCTTTCTTAGCAATAGGGAAGTTTGTTAGATCGATCATTTTATTATTGATTTTTAAGTTAGGGTTTAGGTGAATAGGTTGGAGAATGGGAAATAGTATTGTGTACATTTTAGGAGGTCATCAGAGTTTGAAAGATGCAAATTTTGTTCTTTAGTGTAGGCAAGATCTTGAACTTGTAGTCACCATCAGCTGCAAGAAAAGGGACAGCATATGGATTGAGTTTTAACGAATATATATAGTTGCACCAGATTTTGATCCAGGTTAAGTACCAAGTTTCAGCAGAGGGGTCATAGCAGGCTATTTGAATTAGATGGCTAGCATTAATGATGTCGTAATATAAATTAAAATCCGGGAGACTTAAACCGCCTTTGTTCTTTGTGGTAATTAGATTCCTGTATGATATTCTAGTTGATTTAGGGAACCATAAAAACTTTGAGATTGTGGTTTCCATTTTTCTGAAAAAAATTTTTGGAATGTTTAAGAAGATGGAGTTAAGATGAAAAAGGATTCTAGGCAAAATATTCATTTTAATGATAGCACATTTTGATAGCAAAGAAAGATTGATGTTTTTCCATCTAGTTAGATCATTATTTATCTGATCCCAGACTTTATATAGGTTTGCTTTTATTAGTTCTTGGTGAGGGTGTGTGAAATTTATTCCTAGGTATTTATTTGTATATTTGAGAGGAATGTCAGACAGGGGGAAGTAATATTCTAAATGGTTTGCAGGGTTTAATGGAAAAATAGATGATTTAGCAGGGTTTAATTTATAATTAGCAGCCTCAGCAAAAAGATTAATAGAATTTCGAATTTTATGAAGATCGGTGTTGGGAAGCTCAAAATAGATGTTTAGGTCATCTGCAAATGCAGAATAATTTATATCTATGTTGAAGACTTTTGGGATATGGTGATAAATCTTTTGTTTAACCCAGAGAATGAAAGGTTCCAGATATAAATTAAAAAGATAAGGTGAGAGTGGGCAACCCTGCCTAGTGCCATTGGTAATTTTAATAGGGTGTTATAAAGTTTTATTTATATACAGGGAAGTAGAGGCATTGTTATAAAGCATCTTAACAGTGTTGATAGTCAGATCAGGAAAGTTAAAGAATTTCATGGTTAGGTAAAGGAAGTTTAGATCAATGTTATCAAAGGCTTTGGTAGCATCAAGGGTGAGTGCATAACGCGGGTGGTTATTACTTTTTAGAAACAACATTAATGTGTTTAAGGTAAGAGTATTGTCACACAGCTGCCTCTGTTTCATAAATCCCAACTGTTCAGGAGAAATGACTGTAGCTATAACTTTCTGAATTCTATTAGCAAAAATGGTAGATAAGATTTTGATGTCAGCGTTAATAAGGGCGATGGGCCTATAGCAGAGAGGATTGGACTTGTCAGAGTTTGGTTTTGGGATGAATATTGTTTTCGAATTGTTCATATACTTATCAGTAATTCCTTTCAAGATGATATAATTATACATAGCAAGGAGAGTTTTAGAAAGGTAACGACTAAAAGTTTTATAAAATTCTCATGTAAAGCCATCAGGACCTGGCGCCTTATTTGGTTTAAGCTTTTTAATAGCTAGCATTATTTCATTCAGTGTTATGGGGCTGTTTAGAATGGTATTTTGCGCAAAGGATAATTTTGGAACAGATAGCTCATTTAGGATTTTTTTGTGCATTTCATTTGGGGTCTGGTTTTGGGGATTATAGATTTCAGTGAAGATATTTACAAAAGAGTTAACAATATCTTCATTACTGTATAAGTTTTTCTCTTTGTATTTTATTTCATTAATATAGTTTGGTCCCTCTTTGATGTTTATGAGTCCAGCTAGTATTCTGGAGGGGGTTGGGGCCCATTCTGAATATCTGTGAAGGAGTTTGAGTTCTACCAAGGATTGATTTTGTAAGTGAAATGAGTAAATTTATATTTTTGTATCACATGTAATTTCTTTTCCAGTTCAGGAGAAAAATCCTTTTGTAGTTGTGCATCAGTCATCTTTTGCTCATTGTTGAGGTTATTGATGTACGATTTCTCTTTTTTTTTTTTTTATAATAAGATGAGTTTTGTATGAGTATTCCTCTGATGACCGCTTTGGCCATAGCCCATTGGATATCTAAGGGGATGGTGGATAAACAAGATTCTGCATCAGATTGTTTCAGATAATCATTCATTTCCTGCAGAACATCTTCTTTTTTAAGGATGTTACTGTTTAGTGACCAAGTGGGACTACTACCATTGCAATTCAGGTGGTGAGTGGGATTAATACAAAGTGAGACATTCGAGTGGTCGGATATACATCTAGCCTTAAGGGCAAAGTTTGTAATTTTGTTTGAAAAGATATCAGAGACCAAAAAAATAATCAATTCTGGACCAGACTTTATGCAAAGCCGAATAAAACGTGAACTTATTTAGTTCTCTGACATGGTCAAATATTAAAAAAGGTCAACTAAGTTGAAGCTATTTATCAAATCCTGAATAGATGCAGTTACTTGCGAGGGCTGTTTCCTGTTTTTATTTGAACTATCATTCAAGGGGTCCATGAGTGCATTCCAGTCACCACCAATAATGAAAAGATGATTAGGAAATTGAAGTAGTAGATTATGTATTTCATAGAAGAATAAATGCTGGTTTGTACAAGGGCTATATAGGTTTAAGAAAAGTAAAGGGGATTTTACCTGAGGGTATGAGCAGGAAAATAAACACTGTCTACCATTCGGGTCAAATTTAGTATTTAGCACTTCGCCAGGAAAGGATTTTTTAATTATTATTACAGTGCCTTTTGATGCAAGACTATTCCCTGGTGGTATCACAAGTTTAATCCAATTTCTTTTTTTAATATTATCCCATTGAACATTTGTCATATGGGTCTCCTGTAAAAAGACGATGTTGGATTTATCCTGAAAAATCAGGTGCATAACTAGTTTCTTTTTATTGATTTCTTGAAGCCCATTTACATTCCAGGAATTTACACTAATCATCATAATTAGATTCAAAACATAGATATATGCTAGGTTAAACTAAGAAAAAAGCCCTACCAGGGATGATGCAATTAATAAACACATTTTTTATATATGACAGAAAGTGTAATGTGGCAGTAAATCATATTCTGGCATCCATGCTTCTTACCATAAACCCCGTGCCTACCCACCTGTCTCCCTGTGTCATTTTTGAAAAAGTTTTAGATAGATACAAGTGATCTGTTTTTAAATATTTTCCCTTATGAAGAATAATACAAGAACAGAGCAGGGAGATATATAAACTAACATCAATAGTCCAAACGCCAACAAACATTGGACAACTACACCATCATGCCACTCCCAAAAATGTTAAGGAATATTGAAAAACATATGTACATAGAATGGACAGTTAAAGGCAAAGTGACGTTTGAGTAAGGAGTTAAAGGAGATAAAACAATACCACCATAAGAACATAATACATGCAGCATTTTTTTAGATTATTGACCTCGAAAATTTTCATGCAAATAGGAAAGTGAGGTTAGAGTAATATAGACAATAAAAGTTACTAAGCAATTAAATCAACACAATTTATAATCAGAGCTATTAATAACCATTACAGCAGATAGTAACGCAGGTTCTATTTATAACTGGCATAGCAGTAAGTACCATCATAACCTAATATTATGTTTTGGTCTCCTGTCTGGAGAAGGGACAGTCAACTTAGATAAGCTCTAACTGAGCATACTGCTCTAAAGGGAGGTTAATGAAGGGGGTAATTATAACAAGAAAAAATTACAGGTTAAATATATACATCAACAAACAGAATAGCTCTGAGTAATGTAAATACATTTTTTACCTATCTAGATATCTAGCTCAGTTTGCTAAATATGCATTACACACAAAATTACATAACAATAGGATTAAAGAAGGAAAGACAGAAACAAGAGCATTAATTGACAACCTAAGCAGATGATAGGATTTTCACTAAATGCAGTTCACAATAAACTACATAACTCACATATCATCACTAACCAATAAAAAACACAGTTTAGCCAGCCTTTTTAGCAAGAAAGCAAGTTTTAGCAAGCCGGCTAATTAAACCAAGCACAAGCATACAGCATATCAAGCTCACTAGCTCTGTAGATCCACCTTCATTGAGAGAAAGAACAAGCCATCCATATCCTGCACTTTCAGTATAGAATTAAAACATCATGATTCATGAATTGTGATTGAATCATGGTGAAAGTAGTCAAAATGCTAATTTGTGTTACCATGCAACAACAGATAAATTTCATACTTGAAGACATATTTTCAGTAAAGGTAGCACAGCTGTGAAGCAAACTAATGGATTACTAAACAGGCAATTGTCTTTACCTATCTTTAAATAACTTTTGACAATTGCATAGGCTTTTTATTTTACTCACAGAGTCTGAGTTTGTATCACAAACACTTTCACAATGAGCACTTAAACATACACCTAAATACTAAATAGAAAACTAAATGTGAACAAATAAAATATTGTTTTTGAAAAACTGAAAGACACAGAAAAGCATATCTGAAGTATGGCATTGTAGTTTTGCAACATGACCAGCAGATGACAGCTACTATACAGTTTGATATGAAAGACTCTAGAAAAAACATATCTTGTAATAAATTCATTACTTAAACATAAGATTAGGCTGAATTACCCTGACCAGAGTCCTTCATAGTCCATTTAAATTACCCCCATCCTGAAATGTCCAGAAAGTGTTGTTTTAGATCCATTTCTTCTTCCCTAAGCTCTAATTCATGATATTAGCATTCCCAGAAATGCACTGCTTCTTCTTCTTCTGTTGTGCCCTCCGACCTCGTGATGTCATAGGCTGATGTTCCTGTTGAATTCTGGGTAATGGAATGTTGAAACGGCCCTGGAAGCTTAGGGAATCCTTATGGAGCTCTAAATAAGGCATCAACAGGCCACAGGGAGCCTCATGCACTGATACAAATGGGCCAACATATTGCTGAAGAGCTAGAAAGGAAAATAAAAACAAAAAAAAAGTCAGGAGATCTAGATGATGGTAAAAGTAAGCTGGGAAGATGACAGGGTAAGTTAGAATCAGTTAGCAGTGTTATAAAGCCAGCAGAGATAGGTTTTTGTAGGTGTAATCATCTTGGTTATACTATTTGTTAGTCTTAACAGTAATTCATAGCTTTTAAGCATATACTGTATTATCTTGATTATATTATTTTACTGGCTTTAACAGTATAGCTAGTTAAGCAGGTAGTTCCTTGAAAGCTTGCATAAAAACTTTTTTTGCTTCATCTGCAGAGTGTATTAGGAACTTCTGATCCCTGTAGCTGAAGGAGATTTTTTTGATTAACAAAGCACAAAAAGGAGCTAGAGCTTGTCTTTGAGCCATAATGGGTTGGGGTAAATCCTGTGCTATTGTAATCCTGTGACCTCTCCATGAAATGTTACTTTTCTTTTTTGCAGCCATGAGGAGTGTGGTAACATGTGCAGCATTTAGTAGCTTTGCATAAATCTGCCTAGGAACGCTCTTATCTTGTGATCTTCGTAATGCTCTTTCAATAATGATTTCTTTAGCTAAGATTTTATTTTTAGTAATGTGTTCAAAAATCTCAGTTAGTATGACTGGTAGTTGTACTTGGTCAAACTTTTCTGGCATGCCACGTATTAGAATGTTGTTTCTCCTACTGCATGCTTCTAAGTCAATTATTTTTTGCTGTAAGTCACTAATAATTTTGTCATTTGTATTTACCTTGGTTTGTAAATCTTGTATTTGCTTTTAATTCTCCTCAGTTTTCTTGTCAATAAGATTAATTCTGGATGTAATTTGGCCTAGATTAGAACCAAATAAATTTAATTTGTCTAAGAATAATTTGAAATCTTCATGCAAGGGCCGTAATGCTGTTTTAAGGTCATCTAGTGAAAGAACAGACTCACCTTTAGATTTAGCAGCTCCTTTATTTGAATCCTGTGTTGATTTATTTATTCTCTGCCTCTTAGCTGTTACATCCTTTTCAGGGGACATTAGAGAAGATAGTTTGGTTTTAGAAGTTATAGCATCCATGGATTCTTGTTGGTTGGCCATCACTGGGTGAATTAAAGTGTAGGTTTAGGCCACAAGGGAGTGACTTAAAGAATTATCCTTTAACTTTTCTTGTTTAGAACTCAGAACTCAGTCCTTCAGAAAAAATGATGCCACCATGTGGTTGCGGCCTTCAGTCAGTCACTAGAGGTAAGCCCTTGCAGAAAAATGACAAAATTTTACTTTTTAGACCAAAATGTTGCTATAGGTCTTTTCCATGAAGTGTAGTTTAAAAGATATACTCCTTTCCTGTTCAATTTGGTGCCAGATGCAGGTTTTTTTTTGAGCGGATAGATTTGGTTGATACAGGAGCAGCAGGAAGTGTGTGTTCAGTGCTCAGCGGCCATCTTGAACTCCAAGGGCATCTTTAAGCTTATGTCACTCATGGGAGTGACAGTCCCACTATATACATGCCCACTGCCCACCCTTCACAGAGAATGCTCTTGGGGTATACATGGAATGTTAGGCGTGCATATAGAAAATTCCACAATGGTGCCCTAATTATGATCTTTTTTGTCCGGCTTTCAATGTATTAAGAGGAATGAAGATCATAATTGACTGAGTGGGGGGTGATAGTGGGCAGTTGAGGGAAGGGGGAGGCAAAAATAAAATGTTAGCTGACGCTAATTGTTTACTTATAAATGTCTCTTGTAGTGATTCTAATTTGAGTGCCTGTCAAGGCTAGTCTGATATGAATAAACATTGTGCCCAGCTACAAGTCTGACAATGCTCTTGTACTGACTTTTGTAGTAGAGAACCATTTTCCTGCATTTTTGAGGATAGTGTCAGTCAGGATTAGGGTGATACACATTCATCTCAGAAGGATTTACTAGAGATTGTCAAAATCAATTACTGTATGTACAAGCAGTGCACGCTTGAGTGTAGTTCACAGTGTAAGGTTGTCAGCTTGAGTGTGATTTACTGAATGTAACTTGGTATTTATTTTGCAATGCAAATGCACTTGGCATTTATCCATGCTAAGATGCACTGTCCTCCACTTTTATTTCCCCTGTTCTTCCTTAGCTTTACTATCTGTTCTCCATCTCCTACTCCCAAACATTTCATCAATTCTGCTCTTATCCTGCACACCTGATAGACATAATACCTGTCCACAGAATGCTCACTGCCTCCTATGAACCAATGTCTGTGCTAATCCCTTCTGTAGCCAGCTTTCTAGAACTTCAGACTCTGAAGAAATTTATTAACTGCCATATCTTTACCAACAAAACCTTATATTTATTTGGGTCTGCTTCTACTTACCAAATTTGGACTTCTTCAAATCAGAAATGACTGACTCCACTTCAGAGAAAACCCATTCAGTGGAAACCATGGACTACCCAACTGCTTTTCCTGGGAAACAAACAACTTAGCCACCATGGTGAACCTTGCCCTTTTCCCCAGTGTAGTGCAATCTCGGACTTGGTATATTTAGTTAGGGGGGGTGTGGTGGTGAAGACCCTCATATGGGGGGTGTGGTTGGCAAAGCCCCCCCACTTGGGTGGGTTTAATTTCTTTCTGTTTACTTTTTTTCCCTGGTGGCCAAGTGGTTTGTTTCCCATGAAAGCAGTTCTGTACTTTGTGGTTTCAGTTGAATGGTGTTTCGCTGAAATGGAGTCAGCAATTTCTGATTCGGTGAAGTGTAAATTTGGTGAGTATAATAGACCTGTTTATTTAACTTAGACAGCAATTGTGAAAGATGTATTCAAGACTGATGCTATTCTTTCCCTTCCTGCATGCTTTATTTGACACCTGACTGACACTACATTGCTACCCTGCATTGAAATGACTTAAGCTGAGATGGTAAAGAAATCTCTGCCTAAGCCTGTAAAACACTATAACTGTACCTTCTACAACTAATTTCAGGGAAAGTCAGCCCATATGTCTTCATAGTGTTTAACCAACTCCAGCAATGTGCTAGTAAATGAAGTGTTTTATAGTCAGGCACACAGATCTTTGTGTCATCAAACTGGACAGGGATTGGGTGACTACTCATGCTGTGACAAAGGCACTTTTCTCAAAATATAACTCTGACTTTGTGTTTGTCCATGTAGGGGTAAAAGACCTCATATGCACTATTCCACAGGAGACGCAGAAAGAGAGACATAAATTAACTCTCTTTGCATGCATTCAGGGTAGGAAAGGCTAGTCTTGCACAGCATTTCCATCACCATGAATGATGCCTCAATTCTATGATAAGACAATTGATTTTTTTATTTATTGACTTGTTATCCTGGGTTATTCCAGGAGGATTCATTGTAAATCAACATGGGAAGCAATGGTTGATGGACATACATGCTTTACCAGGGATGGCCCACACCACTCTAGTCAGGACATATTGATTAAAATATTTTGTGCTCCCATAGTGTCTTTTCAGCAGAGTTTGAGTTTTGGACAAAACAACATAGCAAAAACTGTTTCGACTTATGTTAAGGTATTACTGCACCTAACACTCCCAATCTTGACAAAAGAAAATGCTTTACCCTGAATCCATCCTGTCCCTTGAATAAAACTATATATATGTAGTGACAGAAACTTGAATTTGATGTTTGGATAACATTCCTCTGCAGCAGGTTTAATAGTAGATATTATGTATTTATACCTTTTTGGAGCTGTGGGGTGTATCAATATTTATCTATGTTTCAATTATCTCAAGCTAAATCCCACATGACAGCAAATTATAACTTTAGACCAATGGCTTCCCTTTCAAAAACCTTCTGACCCACTGATACCTCTATCAGGACAAGAATCCTGTAGTACATTCATTGCCCAGTAGAAGTAAGAATTGGGTGCCGCAGTGTAGGCCAGTCTGCTAATCCTGTGGGCTGTCCTATCTCAAACCGCTCAGCAGCTTGTATGAGCATCGATAGTTTCTTTCAGAAGGTCCATGTGAGGTACCTTGTATAACCCACCTGCCAGATAAGTGATTCTCCGCTCTGCGTCATGGGCATTCTAGGCTCCTTATTGTTGGCAAAACACCAGCCAATCACCACTGCAGTCATCTGAGCTGCTTCCCTCTCCTCCTGATGGGCAAACTGGTGTTGTTTGCTCACTCCAATCCTCTACTTCCTGGTCCCTCAATTTCCCATCCAGCCAGTTGAGCTTGCATCATCTTTACTTCATTCAAGGCTTTATCCATCTACTCCACAGGCCAGGTTACTAACATGGAAATTCTTGAGGTCATGGTCAGTTTTAACAAAACACAGTACTATTTTATAGCTAATTATTTGTCATCGTCTGTGTTCCCTGCCGATCGTAAAATACACCTAAATCAGTTATAAAACATTGATATTGCATCCAATGCACTATTCTTCTGTTACTTCAAGCTCTCTGCTATTAACTGGTAGACTATATAACCAATAATGTTTTAATGGCATTTTACAAACATTGCCAGTAACAACTCTCTAAACAAATTGTCATTTTCTACAGTAGAAATGCAAACCTTTGCAATCTTCTCCATACAAAATTTACCATAGTCTGTACCATTCCATACATCTCATCTTCCTAAATTATGCCCAGTCACAATGTTGTCTAAAACTAGTACTATATCTCTGAACACTGATGCATTCAAAGATTATTTCATGGCTAATTTTTTGCATCTACTAAAGAGCTAGAAAAGTTCCAAAGTTCACTTCCTCATGATGACCCCATTACCAATGTCTCTCTAAATTCCATGCAAATTCGATTCATATCTGAATCAATGTCCTTATCCATCCTAAGTGTTATGAAAATTTCAAAAACAAACCCATAATAAAGTTTCCTTCTTTTTAACTATATTAGGAAGTTTAAAAATAACACCAAGTCCTGCTCAGGCTATTGTCTAATAGTAACATATTTAATCTGAAAATCATCTGTAATGTCTTTGTTCACAAGTTCAACTCCAATTTCACACACCATTGCACCCCCTCTTTTACAACAATACCCCCTCCTTCCAACATTTTAAAAGTAGCAGTTTGCCATGTACTCACCCAAATAGTAAGGTAATTGATTAAATCTGCAGGGAAGCCACTGACAATGTGCCCTGTTTTTCTCTTAGTTTCTCTAAACTTTTTTTTTTTAATAAGCTAACATAAACATTCACACAGGCATTTTTAACTTTGCTTTAGCCCAGACAACCAGAATCACCTAATTTGTCATCTTCATTCTTCGCCTTACCTTTGAGAAGAGTGATTAAAAACTTCGCTCATTGTCTCTGGTCTATTTTGTGCTGATTACACACTTTCAAATGCCTGAATAAGCTATCAAAGTCATCTTTCTGTTTATACTGAACAAATGGTTTGGTACTGATGTTGGCCTCCAGAGCTGCATTATTCACCCATGCTGCTACAAAAGGGCTATCAGATTATTTTCATGCAGTTGTTCCTTCTCTCTTTTCTGTCCATTGACCTCTTCATGTGATAATTCCTTACTTTATCTGCAGCTGCAGATTTTCTTTCTGTTCTTGCTCACTTTATAGTTAGGCTGTTTAGGTTCATAAATGCAGAGGTGTGTACTAGGCTAATGCCCCTGAAACCTTTACAAGCCTAGCCCATAGGATTACCCTGGCATTGTGTCACCCAATCTTAGTTCCCAGTGCCTCTGTTGAACAGAGTCACTAGAGTGATCCCCAGGGTGAATTTTCTATTTCCCATCCACTCATCAAGATTTCTCTTGAAGAGGGCTATTGAGGTGTTCTGTTTGACATATACTGGAAGTCTATTCCATAACATGGGCAGTCTCTGGGTTATGAGCCTGTCCCTCTAACACGTTCTGTTGATTGTGGTAATGAGATTGAGGTCACTGGACCATGTGGTGCGGAGGGATTGGGATTTCTTTAGATGTAGCATTTCTAACAGAGCTGGGTTAGACATGATTTTGTAGGTCAAGCAGAGATCACCTCTAAGTAGGCGATATGAGACAGAGAATAGTTGGAGTTTTTTTCAAACTCATACCTCCATTTTAAAAACTGTCACCCTTTCTACCAAAAAAGTAAATTGTCAAAAACCAAATGGTTAGGCTTTCAAGATTAATATCTGATGACAGTTTTGATAAAGAGATACATCATTCAGTATGTAGGTTTGTAGAAAGGGGGTACCCCATTAAGTTTTTAAGGAACATTAGAGCTGAAGTGGTTACCATCCTAGTGACCTTTTTTCACCCATATTGAAAAAGAGTATAGCTACATCTGACAGTGTTGTAGAATCAGCTGTGGGCAGGATGAAAAATACTAGTTTTAATTTGTCCACCCCTATTTTTTCTATTCCATATAGTAAAGATTTTTTTATATACTAGTATAGTTAGATTGAACTGCAACTTGATTTTTCCCAATATATCAAGAAACATATAGGAGCCACACCTGTGAATGTTTTTTGAAAGGTAGAAACATTGTTTAATTTGGAATTGCCTAGCATTGGAGAAGCATTGACGAGGGGGCACAGAGCAATGTGGAAATGTGGGGTCTTCAAGTTTTGTAGGTTTCTTAATGAAGGGCCATATGTTTCAGAGGACAATTTCACTAAAACCATCCCTTGCCCTGGGAAGTTGAATTGTAACACATCCCATATTGTCCACCTTGCCACGTGTAGTTCCTCCATCACTTTTTATGTGGGGAAAACAAATAGAAGATTAAAAGAAAGCATTTGAGAGCATGTTTATGATATCAGAAAAGGGAAAACCACCAATGCTTTGTTTGTTTGTCCTAATTTTAAAAAAAGTTTTATTTTTCATCATACCAGAGTAATGGTAGCAGATTTTACTGTGGATTTTCAAAACTTGCTTGCTTTTAAAGATCTTACTTTTCAACTGAAATTCAATGCCTTAGCTACTCCTGGTTATAAATGACACTGTTTTAGTTATGTGTGCTAAAGAAAAAAGCTGCTTTCGTTTAAGTTTTTGCTTAATATTTTTTCTTTGGTGACATTTCAGTTATTATCTTTGTATGTTTTTATTGTGTATATGATATTTGTTCTAAACATAGCACTTATATGGGGTTACCATCAAAATATGGAAATGCAGTTCGCCGAATATGGGTTGGTTGAATGTGTTTTACCAATGTCTGTAATGTCGAACTGAAAATATTTGAATTCATATTAGTGGAAGTGAGTTCACATTCGTTAATATGAAGTTAATCTTTTAAACTTGAGATTGTGGTAAGTATGGATTGGGAAATTTTCTCTTTTCCTCACTGCAGTGTGATCTCAGAGTTGGAATATATATAATATGCAGGGGGTGTGGAGGGTGCAGACCCCCCTCCCTGCAAAAACATTAATGGAAACATGGACTTTCGACACTAGAAGTTCTTATGTTCAAATATCTATTGTTATGGTTACCTTTTCTGACATTTTGGTAATTCAATATTACCAAAGTCGGATAAACAATTCAGTAATTTTGTAAAAAACTGTTTTCAGTTTCAACATTTTGATGGTAAACCCTTATATACATATTTACCCTGTTATGATGAATATCTACATGTCTGGTTTTATGATGTTGCATCTTTACTTTTTAATTATTATCCTGCTTGTATGATATCATGATGTTTATGCAAAACCTTCAGTTTTGATGGATGAGATTTCAGTACTTATTGTCCCCTATTATGGTAGACAAATCACTCTGATGAAGTCTTTGTTTTTTAAGATGAAAGCACTCAGTCTCTGTTTTTAAATCTCAAATATTTGTTTATTAAACATGTGGCATTGTATTCTGGTTGGCTCTGGTTATTCTTTTAGTGTGTTGGTACAAAGAGCTTTTCTTCCACAGGAAAAAAAGCAGATCTATATTTAAATCGGATCCAGGTATTTTCCTCTCAGTCTTCAGTCACTGCAAGGGAATACCTCAGGATTCTGGGTATCATTGCATGTATGATTCTTAAGATATCTCTGGCAAGACTCCACATGAGAATGATACAATAGTATCTGAAATCTCTTTGATCCAAGTACCAACACCTATTATTTATTTATTTTTTTTAACTTTTGTTTACAGGGAAAGTCCTACAGGGACAGAGCCTATTTTCAGCAGAGGCGCAGGGAGAAATGCTCCAGATGCACGTCTTTGGAATGTGGGAGGAAACTGGGTGACCCAGAGGAAATCCATGTGAATGCAGTTTCCACACATAAGGCACCCCAGATGAGAATCAATCCAAAGAACCTCTTGCTGTAAGGTGAAAATGCTAACTGCTGCACCACTGCACCACCGAAAAAAATGTCCTTTCAGAATAAAGTTCATGGATTTGTTTGAAGAAAAATCATATGGTGGGCATATCAAATATCCCTGAATCCATGTCACTCCTGCTCCCCTCTTGCTCCAAAGCAGTCAGTCATAACCAATGCACTGGAATTTGATTGAGAAGTAGTGTCAAGAGGATTAAAAGTGCAAAGTATCTGGGATGGCAAAGACAGACACAAACAGATAAATATAAAAGAGATTATTGCCCACATCTAGGCACTCAATTCTCTGAATGACATTTGGTACCCAGGTCCTGTTCAAGTTGTTATGGACAATACCACCATGATGTGGTACATAAACAATGCAAAGGGAGACCAGGTCTTACTCCCTATGCACAGTAGCTATGTTAGCATGAGATATAAGCTTACATTGCAATCTCACCTTACAGGCTTCCATTAGAGCAAACGGTGTGGCAGACGAACTGAGCCGGACAAAGGCAGACCCTCACAAATGGGAACTAGATCAGGCATCTTATAACAACTGATCTATCGGTTGGGAGTTGCTCAGATTGACCTTTTTGTCTCCACTCTCAACAATCAGCTGGTAAAAGTCTGCTCCAGGTCTCCATGTAAGGCCTGGAAGACAGGTACCTTTTCTTTTCCTTAGAAATGTTCTGTTTTCCACCCTTTCCACTGACGTCCAGGGTACTTTTGAAGATTTGGAAGGAAACCCTCAAGATCATTGGGTGACTCACTTCTGTCCCAGGCAACAGTGGTTCACCCTTCTTTTGGAATTGGCCATTGGCAATTATCACAAGCTTCCTCGCAGACCAGATATGCTTACACATGAACAGGGTTGCTTGATACATCCTGGCCCCAAACAACTTTGGCTGACTACCTAGATGATAAGGTCTTAATACCTTTCAGACACCCGTTTACCAGGCATATGCAGCAGGTACAAACTAAGGCACGAAAGCATGTTACTAGAAAAACATAAATTAGCGAATGGAAAAGGTTTTCTGGTTTGTGTCAACAACATAGCCAGCACCCTTTTGGGGCAAGTATTTCTCTGGTTTTACAATATTTGTGTGAGTTACTTTCCTATGGCCTGTCTTACTTTTCTATCAAGCTTGATTTGTCAGCCACTTCAACATGTCTGCCCATTCATCCCTTTTTTCTAAACATTCCCATAACAAAATGTTTTTGAAAGGGATTTTGCCTCCTTGGGACCTTAATTTTGTGTTACAGTAGCTAACACTAGCTCCATTTGATCCAGTTCATCTGGCTGACTTGAAGGTCTTAACATAGAAAACAGTTTTACTGGTTACTCTGATCTAAGCAAGAAGAGAATCTGAGTTCCAGGCTATTATGGTGAATCAGCCTTATCTAATTTTCCACAAAAACAAGGTTTCCTTGAGAACTGATCCTTCTTTTATGCCTAAAGTGATATCTGAGTTTACTGTAAGCCAAACTATCCATCTCCCTGTGTTCTTCCTTAAATCCTGAAATGAGGGACACAGGATACTTCATACCTTGGATGTCCATAGACAACAAAAGTACTAACTTGACTGAACAAAATCTTTGAGAACGTCTGATCAGTTGTTCATTTGCTGTGCAGGTAAGGAAAAGGGACAACCTGTGTCAAAACAGACTATTTTAAATGGTTGTCTCAGGCTATTGTATTTTGTTATTCCCACCACAGCAAAACTATTCTAGGGAGGGTCAAGGCACATTCTACCTGGATTGTGGATTCATCTATGGCTTTTGTGAAAGGGTTGGATGCTAGAAGTATTCTAGAAGCAACAACCTGTTCCTCTGTATGTGGTTTTACAAAGCACTACAAGCTAGATTCCTTCTTCATGACCAGGTCAGGCTTTATAAGGACAATTCTCTAGGGACTCCTGAACCCTTCTTCTTCTACCTCTCAGTTAGTGTAAGCTATTGAAATCTACCCATATAGCTTAGACTACAGTAGTAGTGATCAATTAGAACAACATGGTTCAGCCATGGAAGCAAATGTACCTTAACAGTAGATTTTTGAATGATAACTGCTGCAGTAGCTGATCTCTCCCTCCACCCCCCCCCCCCCTTTTTGCCAGGGTATGGACATTTATTCTTTGTTGTTCCCTTCAATTTTCCTCTCAGGGTTCAGCCTCACTATTCCAGTTGCCATGTAAGTTCTGTCTTTTTAGTCACTGCAGTTTGAGCTAACTAATGGTTTGGGCACATGGATGGTGCCCTGAAGCTTTGGAGGCTGACTGACTGTTGTAGCCTATGTAAGATATAATATACAGCTTTGGCTACTGCAAATGTGGTCAGTTACAGGCCTTTTGTCTTTGCTTGAACCTCTGAGAAGTAGATGTCAAACAGTAGGGGTCCCATGACAGATCCCCTGGGAATTCCACTAGTGAGAGGACTGCTATTGGAGGTGGAAGTGATAATTTTGAACTTGAGGGTCCTGTCGATGGGCTAGTTGGCCACCCTCCTGATGAGATAGGGATTTACACTAAGATATCTTAGCTTTTTGATGATGCCCAAGTGGGGGATTGTGTCAAAGGCCTTGACCAAGTCAAGGTAAGCTGTATGTACTGACTTCCCTCATCCAGAGCCTTGGTGACAGTCTCAAAGAAGTCAACCAGGTTCAACAGGCAAGACTTGCCCTTGACAAATCTGAACTGGGTGGGGTCAAGTGTGTTCTGCTGTTCTAAATAATATATATATGTATATATATATATATATATATATATATATATATATATATATATATATATATATATATATATATATATATATATATATATATATATATATATATATATGATTTC
>NC_056740.1:85812999-85835499 GCF_019279795.1 Protopterus annectens | reverse complement strand
CTGGGACAGCAAATCCCACCCCACCTCACCCTCCCGAATTATAGGGCAGTTTGTAAATATTATTCTTATTCATTTGGAAGGTGACTAGAACAACATATATAATATCAACAAGCATTCTTTGAAGAATAAGAAGTTTGAAACTGTAATGTCTGGCATTGCTGACTGACTGTAATCCTCAGCAACTTACCAGAAAACCAAATAAATAAATAAATATTTTATATATATATATATATATATATATATATATATATATATATATATATATATATATATAGATGTGTGGGTGTGTGTGTGTGTGTGTGTGTGTGTGTGTGTGTGTGTGTGTGTGTGTGTGTGTGAGTGTGTGTGTGTGTGTGTGTGTGTGTGTGTGTGTGTGTTTGTGTATATATATATATATATATATATATATATATATATATATATATATATATATATATATATATATATGCCATTTGGTTAAAATATCTAGAAAAAAGAGTCTATATCATATTATCAAATAGAAACAATGTCGAACGCTCCAATGAGCAAAAATGGCGGAACTCGAAGTTCCGTTATTGAGATTGCAGTACAGCGAAGAGTGGGATATTTGACCTTTCCTCACTGTAGTGTAATCTCGGAGTTGGAATATATATTTAGTGGGGGCTGTGGGAGACACAGCCCCCCACAATAAGGATTTCAAGTTTCTGTACTTTCGCTCATTAGAGCATTTGAAATTGTTATTATTCGATTATATAATATAGACCCTAGAAAAAAGGCCTAAACAACATGTCCTACATGGACCGATGCAAAGCCCTCTCACTATATCTGGTATCCTACAGACTGCTAAGACGTAACCTTTGTCTGCCATACAAGGCATCCTCCAACACATTACTGATTGGTTTACTGCATATCAGAAAGTCAAATGGTATCAGAAATATACAGTCTAGGGATGTAAACCTCTTTGGCTACAGCAACAAAATGGTTTGGAGTGAAAGCTATATCTCACAGGGGATACTGCTACTATGGAACATACTCCCCAGCCACATAAAACAAAGTTCATTCCTGTTCATACTCAAGCACAACTTAGATCTATGGATGGGACACTGAAAATTTACCCAAGGACTGTGTCATGTACTTATAATGAACAAAGGCAGCTCATAAATGCTTTATCCCATGCTTAGGTCCCTTCATATTACGTGTGGCATGATTCCAGATATTGTTGTTCGGTGTCATTTATAATTATTGACCATAGGATGGGTAAGCCCTTTCCATAACCAAATGGGACAGGTTAATTCAAGCACAAAAAGGTAAACTGACAAAGCTTAAAATGGTCCACAAGGGCAACTAGCCTAGTACATACCTATGAAGCTGTGACACTGTCTGTGTTCTTTGTTGTTTTACAGACTATATGTTCACAAAATTTCCAAAGTGACAATGCGATGTGTAGAAATTTTATTTAGGTTTCTGTCTGGTTACTTAATACACTACAATTCCAGATAATTCACCAGGATACCTAGTAAACAGCACCGGACATGTTCTTCAAAATCCATTCTGAACTTGTTTAACTTATGCCTAGCCACAGGAGACATCCCTGAATTATGGAAAATGTTTGTAGTTACAGCCCGTCATTAATAGGGCCTTACCATAAACCTGTGAAATTATAGATCGTCACCTTAACTACTTTAGTTCACAAGTCCACTTGGATGGGTTTAATTCCTTTCATTGAGTTATTTTGCCTGGTGGCCATGTGGTTCTTCCCAGGGAAAGAAGTCCAAGTAGTCAGTGGTTTTGGTTTATGGAGCTTCGGTGAAATTGTGTCTCCAATTTCCGATATGGAGAAGTGTAAATTCAGAATATCTATATATATATCTATATCTATGTCTATATCTATATCTATATCTATATCTATCTAGCTATATATATATATATATATATATATATATATATATATATATATATATATATATATATATACACACAAATAGTTAAATAGATATAGACACAAAGACACACATACTGTCACTGCATATTGACATATACATATATGTATGTGTGTGTGTGTGTGTGTGTGTGTGTGTGTGTGTGTGTGTGTGTGTGTGTGTGTGTGTGTGAGTGTAGATACATATATACAAAGCTAGAGAGAGAGAGAACTAAAGAAGCCTGTATAGAAGGTAATCTTTTGCATTATGTATGTTTTTCTTCAAAGAATACTCCATAGTTGTACAAAAGCCCTATCTTTCTTGCAAAATTCTAGAACAGTTGCATACAGAAGTTGAACTTTGTTTTCCTTTTATACCAATAATAAATGCAGGTAGCTCCCACAATAACAGTTCTTTTTTTGATATGCATTTTGTTTTCTGCATTATTCAGGTGTAGTTTACCTGTTATTCAAGTATTTGCTTTACTTTTCTGCTTTTATGTTGCTTACCTATTTAAATCTGTTCCTTTAAATTTTCAATATGTTTTAGCAAAGATTGCATGAAAATGCTATAATTTAATGACAGTATTACAACATTTTACTCTTAAAGTACTTTGTTACGGGCTCATAGAACTGAATATAAACTTTACATATTTAGCATGAATTTTAGTATTTGTCATTTAAGCATTTTGTGAAGAAGAAACATTTTTAGCATATATTCTTTTTTCAGTCAATGTTTAACAATCTTTACTGATGCCATAACTTGGCATTCATAAATGGAAGTGCTCTTCCTGCTAAAACTTTCTTTGTGACCTGAAAGTCATTCTAATAGCTATTTTAGTGAGCTGATAAGGTAGATTATTCAGTCTTAGCAGCCTGCAAGGTTAATGCTGTCAAGATAGCTACTTTTCTCAGAAAGAATTCAAGATAGCCCTACTTGATTAAAATTCCTTTGCACGCTCTAAGACTAGATAAAGTGCTTGGATAATTTCATTCATAATGAAATTGAAATTCAGTCCTAGATGACAAAATGATAGTACATTAAAAGTGACCGTCTTACAAGTGATGGTGTATTAAATTACATTAGCTGACATTTCTTATAAGCATGTTATAAATCATGGGCAGTAATGTTTAAAAAATGCAAAATAGACAGGTAATTATAATCTTCAAAATATTAAAAAGTGTGTGCTTAAATGTATTTACTATTCATTAGTGCTTCTTTGCCTGGTTTCATAACAGGCAATCTGAGATGAAGAAATAAGAAACATTGTATATAGCTGAACTAACAAAAATATCCTTTGTGACAAACAAAATAGAAATAAGTGGAATCTACAAATTATGTAAAATGATTAATATGCTTGACTATTGTCAGACTTTCTTAATTGTGATATGACTCTAATCTTCACATTTATTAATGAAAGCAATACATTCTATTAACATGGAAAGATCAGTTTAAAGCTAATACTGCAGTCTGCAAAATATTCAGTTAATGTAATTGATTATTTACTATAACCTAATGCCTAAATTACTGCTTTTCCTGTTCAGTTATAAAATTCCATGAGTTCAGTACTAAAACATATGTATTATTGGTGATTAAATATAGCATGTTTTATCAGTTTGTTTCTACACTGTTGAGAAAAAATTATTAAAAGCATTTGGTTTAAATATCCAGGTTTAGTAACCTACTAGTCAAGAAGTCATTGCAGTAAGGTTTTTATTCACATTTCCCAACACGTCTTCAAGCCCCTATTTTGCAAGGAACCATTTGCAGAATTCCCGTCCCTCAATGATCATCGTTTTCTTTATAGAAAGTCAATGTCATTGTAATTACTATGTATGCGCTAGGCTCAATACATTCATTTTAAGAGATTTCTCTCTTCTTCATATTTATGGAAATGTAGAGTGAATATCTACCTACCCATCTATCTATCTATCTATCTATCTGTCTGTCTGTCTGTCTGTCTGTCTGTCTGTCTATCTATCTATCTATCTATCTATCTATCTATCTATCTATCTATCTATCTATCTCTATCTCTAGATAGATAGATAAGTAGATATGTATATGATTCTTTTACACATCATCACCAAATCACTTTATCAAGAAAAAAAAAACAGCGGTTCATTTAATCTAAAACTCATTTCATTGATTTTACATTTCACTGAACCACATTTCACTAATAATTTCATTTACATTAAATATACCTCCTAAAGCTTTTTGATGTGGAGGGAAGACTACCCAACATAAATATACTAACTCCATAGCTGCACTACAATGGAGAAAAAAGAATGCTACTCACAAATGGTGGCATAACATAAGATATGGCATGACCATAGTGAAAACACAGATCAAAATTATTTGCATTGGAATTCACAAACCTACAAAACCACACCAGCAGTCATTTTCTATACCAGTGTACACTTTCAATTAAATGAACATGTGATAAAATGTAGTGTCAATGAAATGAGTTTTAGATAAAATGTCCATAGTTTTTCTTTGTTGATAAAGCGAGCTGTTGATCAAATGAACAGAACCCATCTATCTATAACTATATATCTATATCTATCTATATATATGTGTGTGTGCATATGTGTGTGTGTGTGTGTGTGTGTGTGTGTGTGTATGAATATATATATATATATATATATATATACAAATACACACACATATATCTATATATCTATATATATATATATATATATATATATATATATACACATACATAGGTTTACTATTAAAACAAATAATGCCACCTCTTCGTTTGCTTATATCATCGAAAAATAACATTGGAAATGAAATCTTGTTTCCTACACTAAGTCAAATGTCAGTTATGTGACATCTGCATTCAATCTAATTCAAAATAGCTTTAGGTGACATCAGTCACCCAGGATGGCTATTCAGCGCAACTTGCCATTAGACTTTCACATCAGTGGCAAACTTTATTACTGTTTTGCAGGGAAGCAAGCCCCTCTGCACTCCCCACACTCCCTGCAAATTATATATACCAACTCCAAATCACACTACAGTGAAGAAAAGGGAAAATTCCCTGTTCCTCATTGTACTGCAATCTCTATTTACAATACTGAACTCAGACTACCAAATCATGCTTCACATTCGTTATTGTGAATTCATAGTAGTCTAGATGGGCATTGTGCCTCTTTGAAACTGTACTTTCTACCAGAAACCATTCGATCCCCTACTGTACGAGATTTCAATAGCAAACCCAGATATAAATATATATATATATGTATATATATATATATATATATATATATATATATATATATATATCTATATATATATATATCTATATACATATATATATATATTTTTTTTTTATATATATATATATATATATATATATATATATATATATATATATATATGGATCTAGTTTGATTCACTGAAAGCTCATGTCACTGAAACTCATTTAGCTGAATCACATTTCACTGAAAGAAAGTACTGTTGGGCAAATAAAATATAAATGCCCTTCTCTCCACTGTACTGTGACACTGGAGTTAGTATACATATATATATATATATATATAATATATATATGTAGTTTGGGGGGGTGTATTCCCCCCACCTACATTTGGCATCATATTGTTAACTAAATGAGATTCCTAAATTTAATAGCAATGTAGGTGAGGGGCTTCACCCCCACACTCCTCCCAATGTGGGGGCTATGCCCCCCACACCCCCTAACTATATATACTACTGCAGGATCACACTACAGTGGGAAGAAGGGCATATACATTTTATTTGGCCTACACTACTTTCAGTGAAATGAAATTCAGCAAAATGAGCTTTCAGTGAATCAACCTAGATCCATATATACACACACACACACACACACACACACACACACATATGTATATATATATATATATATATATATATATATATATATGTGTGTGTGTGTGTGTATATATATATATACACACATATACGTACACACACACACACACACACACACACACACACACACACACACACACACACACACACACACACGTATAGGTTCACTTTATAATTTTGAAATACTGAAACCCCAAATTTCAGAATTTTGAAACCATAAAGTAGAACGTCCCAAATCCCAAAACTACAAAATCATGAAACACAAAATCACGAACAGAAACACACCACACACTACACAACACATACATCATCCAACCCACACCACACCAAACAAAACACACACAAACAAACCTATACTACATATGAGCAGGGGGGCAAGCACTCCTTCACCCCCCCATGTGGGTGCTGTACCTCCCACACCCCCGCATGTGGGAGGGCTGTGCCCCCCACCCCCCCACTAATATATACTAAGTCCAAGATCGCACAGACAGAAAGGAAACTCAAACCCTCACATTCTACAGTCCCTCGCACACACAAACATCACATATATACAAACACCAAGACATCCAGCAATTACACACTCATACTTTCACCTGCCTATCCTAACCCACACGTACAATGGACAAACACATTCACAGACACTCAATCTCCCACACAAAAGCCTTACAAAACACTCACTTACCTTAAATTACACCTAAATAAATACACAACATGAAACATTATCCACTAACCTAACAACACCACACGTAACGTACCATAAAGCCATAACCGTGAATTTGAGATATTTGGATTTGTGATTATGCACTTTCGTGATTTTAAAGCTTTTATAATTTCAGGATACTGAAATTTGGGATTTCAGTATTTTGAAATTATAAAGTGAACCTATATATATATATATATATATATATATATATATATATATATATATATATATATATATATATATATATATATATATATATATATATATATGATTTACATGTACCATAGCAAGCTACATTTAATCAAGAGTGACAATGACGAAACACCGTTTTCAAATGGGCAGTTTTGTGAATCCGAATACATCAACTGCACCACAACGAATGGGTAGTGTACTTTAAGTATTTGAGTTAAGAATTTTGAGTGGAGATCGTCGTTCAGTGAGGAAGAGGAAATTAATGCATTTCCTCACTGTAGTGCGATCTTGGAGTTGGTATATATAATTTGCAGGGGGTGTGGAGGGACACAGCTCCCCACATGAGGGGTGCCGGGAGGCTTTCCCCCTGCAAAATAGTAAAATACGCATACCATTGACTATGGAATGTCATGGTATAGTAAGTTGCATATCATGGCTGACTGACGTCACCTCCTGCTATGTCGAATACATTGAACTATGGGTGTCGATGTATTCAGTTTCAACCTGGCTGCAATTTCACTTTTCTAGCCTCAGGATGTTGGGTCAACCATGTGACTGGTTGACCAATGCAGCTTCAAGGTTGCAATAGTAAACATATGTATATATATATATATATATATATATATATATATATATATATTTATATATATATATATATATATATATATATATATATATATATATTTATATTTATATATATTTATTTACATATATATATATATATATATATATATATATATATATATATATATATATATATACACACACACAGTGGATATAAAAAGTTTGCACACCACTGTTAAAATGCCAGGATTTTGTGATATAAAAAATGAGACCACAATAAATCATTTCTTAACTTTTCCCACCTTTAATGTGACCTATAACCTGTACATTTCAATTGAAAAACAAACAAATCTGTTAGGGGGGAAGTATAAAAAATAAAAAACATACAGTAAGCCAGTTGCATAAGTGTGCACACCCTTAAACTAATACATTGTTGAAGCACCTTTTGATTTAATTACAACATTCAGTCTTCTTGGGCACACACCTGCCATCAATTAAACAGACTCTAATTAACCCCAAATAAAGTTCAACTGTCCTAGTAGGATTTTCCTGACATTTACTCAATCAAAGGGATCTCAGTGGTGAAAGGTATCAGTCACGAGAAGGGTTCAAAAAATTCCCACAGCATTGGATATACCATGGAACACAGTGAAGACAGTCATCAAAAAGTGGAGAAAATATGGGACAACAGTGACATTGCAAAGAAATGGGCATCCCTCCAAAATTGATGAAAAGACAAGATGAAAACTGGTCATGGAGGCTGCCAAGAGGCCTACAGCAACACTGAAGGAGCTACAGGAATTTCTGGCAAGTACTGGTTGTGTACTACATGTGACAACAATCCCCCATATTCTCCATATGTCTGGGCTACGGGGTAGGGTTGCAAGTTAGAAGCCTTTTCTTACACAGAAAAACATCTGGGCCTGGCTAAAATTTGCAAAACAATACATTGTCTCCCAAAATCATGTGGGAAAATTTGTTATGGTCTGATAAGACCAAGGCTGAACTTTATGGTCGCAATTCCAAAAGGCAAAAACAACACTTCGCATCACCAAAAGAACACCATCCCCACGATGAAGCATGCTGGGGGCAGTATCACGCTTTGGTGTTGCTTTTCTTCAGCTGGAACTGGGGCTTTAGTCAAGGTGGAGGGAATTATGAACACTTCCAAATACCAGCCGCTTTGGGCCCAAAACCTTCAGGTGTTTGCTAGACAGCTGAAGATGAAGAGGAATTTCACCTTTCAACACAACAATGACCCCGAGCAAACATCCAAATCTACAAAAGAATGGTTTCAATTGAAGAAAATTAAAGTTTTGGAATGGCTTAGCCTGCGCGCAGACCTAAATCCAATAGAAAATCTGTGGGGTGACCTGAATAGGGCTGTGCACAAGAGATGCCCTCACAATCTGACAGATTTGGAGCTCTTTTGCAAGGAAGAGTGAGCAAATATTGCCAAGTCACGATGTGCCATTCTAAATAAAAAGGTGCTTCAGCAAAGTATTAGTTTAAGGGTTTACACACTTATGCAACCAGCTTATTGTATGTTTTTTATTTTTTATATTTTTCCCCTAACAGATTTAAGGACCAGTTTAATCCTCCTTTTAGACACATAGTGTCGAACAAGAAAACGAAGACAGAAGGTATAGCAGAATTTATTGATTTGGTATTAAACCCTTTAGTACAAGTTTCACCCTATTTTCTAATGGATTCATGGGATTTCCTACTGATGAACATACTATTTTAGTTACTTTAGATATTGAATCATTGTATTCTAACATTCCTCATGATAAAGGCATAGAATACTTAAGAAATTATTTATCAAAATTTACCACCTTCTCACAGGAAAAAATTAACATGATTTGCTCCCTAGCTTCTCTAGTATTAACTAACAACTTTTTTTACTTTAATGGTAAGATTTTTCATCAAACTAAAGGTGTAGCTATGGGGGGCTAAACTAGCTCCTGCCTTTGCAAATTTAGTATTAGCCTGGTGGGAATGTAACTTTCTAGTATATTTACCTGGTTTTAATAATATTCTTCTGTACCGATGTTACATTGATGACCCTATTTTTGTATGGAAGGGATGTGAGTCTGATTTGTTTACATTTATTAATTCCTTATCTGATAGTATTCCATTTCTAAAGTTTAAGATTTCTGCTTTTGGGAAGCAAGTTAACTTTTTAGATGTGCTTATTTCTATTGATACAAATTCTTTAACTTGGAACTCTACTATATTTAGGAAAAAGACATTCAGAAATAATTATTTACATTTCTGCAGTACGCATCCTCTATTTATGAAAGTTAATATGGCCAGAGGTCAGTACATCAGATTGTCTAGGATTATTTCTGATGATAATGTTTTCTACATGAATGTGATGCTTTTAGTTCCTTTCTTATAGAGAGAGGTTACCCTACTGATTTACTGAATTCTATTGTTAAAGATGTAGTCTTTTTAAGGCACGCTAATTATCCTCCTATTCTTATAAAAGGCTTCTCTCTGAAGAAAAATACAACCAATACTATGAATGAAATACAGACTACTCCCCTTGTGACCAATGAGTGTAGTAACACTATAAATGATATAACCAATACTATGTTTGAATCACAGACTACTCCCTTGTCCTGCACCTATCAGGACGTTTCTCAAATACATAATTCAGGACACTCTCTTTCTACACATAACTCTGTAGATAGATTCACTAGTTTCCCAGTTCCTATTTGCAGGGACTCTATAGCTGTTAAGAAAGTGTTTTATAATAACTGGGATATTCTTACCTCCAGTCAGGAGGTTGACAACAAATTAGCGTTAGGTCCTGTTTTTACACATAAAACACTTAAATCTTTACGTTCTCTATTTGAAAATAGTGACACTCAATTTATTGTTACACCCCCTGTCATTCACAGTAATAAAGGGATGTTTGCTTGTGGAAAATGCGTTGCCTGTAAGAATATTCTAACAGGTGCCTCATATACTTTTAAACATAATAATTTTAAAATACAGTATACTACATATTTTGACTGCAATTTAGACAATGTTGTTTATGCAGCTATCTGCACATTGTGTTCAGCGTTTTATATTGGTAAAACAATACGCAAGCTGTCTACAAGAATCAAGGAGCATTGTGCGGCTATAAGAAAATGTGATTTTAGTAATGCCCTAGCTAAACACTGTCATATATGTTCTTTGTCTACAGGATTCAAATTCATTGTGCTTGATTATGTTCATATGTTTTTTGGGGATAGAAATACTTTATTGGAGGTTAAAGAATTAAGATGGCAACCAAGGCTAAATGCTAACACCCCATCTGGTCTAAATGAAAGTTTAAACATTAAATGTTTTTTGAAATGGCACAACTAACTACACTTTTACTAGTGGTAGGCTTTGTTTACATTTGAACAGGGTTCTTATTACATTATACATGATTCAGTTGGTGGAATGGCTTGCTTCAACAGGGTTCTTATTACATTATTCATGAGTTATATTTCCTAATTGGTCTACAGTATGACTTGTCATTTTACCATTACTTTGGTTATATATACTGGATTCTATTGTAATTTTATATTATTCTGAAGAAGTCCAACATAATGTTAAGTTGTCATTCTCACCTTCATTGATGCTGGATGGGTTCGGAGCCGATCCTCGGCTCTGACTCGGCCTATACTATAGCTCGAGAGCTATTTTTACTGGCTCAAGGCAGCCCTATATCCTACAATACCATGTGCTAACTCCCCAGATCTCGTTTGCCCCTTTGCTGCGAGGTTGCCTTTTTTTACCAGCTCAGGTCAGTAAAATAAATTTTTTTTAATAGAGCTATTTTTCAGATAGTTTTCCAGATAGTTTTCCTACCTTAGGTCCCTATCGATAGTTTTATTTATTACAGCCCTTTTGTAGCCCTTCTTCCCTTCCTTTTAGTTAATTTTTATAATCGGGCCTACGGGCTTTAGCTTAGTTTCCCCCACCCCTTAGATTGCCTGTGTGTGGGTGTTTTAGTCAGTCCCCTTAACTCCTTTCTGGGTATAAGTTGAGTGAGTGTGTGGGCTGACTGTGTTTTTCTGTATTTAGGACTATGTCCAAAGATGCTAAGGTCTCAGGATTCAAGAAGTGTGACTCGTGCTGTCAGAAAATGTCTCTGACAGACGGTTACACTTCTTGCGTCTACTGCTTGGGGCCTTTACACCTGCAGGACTCTTGTTCCATCTGTCACGGATTTAGTTCAAGAGTCCTGCAGGAGCGTCTTAGTAAGCTCATCTTGAGGGGCTTATTGAAGCCCGATGACTCCCCATCCAAGTCTGGCTCGGGGAAGTCTTCTAAAACTGCCAAATCCTTGGCTCCAGCTTCTGAGTCGAGGACTGGTGTAACTGAGATGGCACCGACATTGGTTCCAATTGGATCCGAAGTGAGCAAGGTCGTATCCGCTCCAAAACCTGCATCGGAGCTGACTCCAGCGCGCAAGCGCTCTAGATCCCCCTCGCTAGAATCCGTCTGGTCGGCTCCGAGATCACCACTCCTATCGGAGCGGAGTCATAGGACTCATTCATCCAGGTCATCCAGGCTTTCCGACCATGATATTGAGAGGGTGGTCAGTAGACTTATAAAATCTCAGGCACTAGCCCAAATGCTCCAAAGCCCATCTCACCAGACTGTGACTCCCTCGGTACTCCCATCGATTCCTCCCCCGACTCACCTTTCGAGTTCAGAGCTGGAGTTTGTCAGAACCGTAACCTTGCCCACGTCGGAGCCAATACTTCCACCTTTGGCTCCGGTGTCGTTGGCTCCGACTTCTTCATTGGTTCTGCCCATGGAGAGGTCCGGGCACTGGGACTCCATTGTCGGTTCCAAGGGGGTGAGTGGCATCGGACCCTTGTCCGACTTCAATCTCCCTCTCGGAGCTTCGGCTCTGGTTAGTTCGGCCCCGACATCATTCTCGGAGCCTTCTCTGTCAGTGCCGGGAGTGGTTCGGGTCTCTTCGGAGCCGGGACTGCCTTTGGTGCCTGATAGGGGAGCCTTCGAAGTGATGAGGAGCGTGCTGGACCCAGTGTCCACTCCAAGGTTAAGTTCTGCAGCTCCTCCCTCTACAGTGCCTGTTACGGTCTCTGGCCATCCTGCTGCATCTGACAGCAGAGATCCAAAGCATAGGGTACCCACTTTGGGTGTCTCCTCCTCTTCCGAGGCCTCCCCTGAAGCTTCAGGAGAACCCCCTAGGAAAAGAAAGTGCAAGAGGAAGCACATAGACTCCCCCGAGTCTGTCACATCGGACACCGACTTGGATGAGTCTGAGGGTTCCCCGAGATCCCCCTCTGAGGATGTCTCTTTTTCAGACATCCTAGAGATCCTGAAACAGAGGGGAAATTGGTCCACTCTCAAACCTTCCGAGGATGAGTCGGTTTACCCTGACGCTTTTGTATCTCGCCCTTCCACCTCCTGGGTGTCTCCCCCTTCCAACCTGCTAATGAAAGTAGTGGCCAGAAAGGCATGGGCAGCTCCTGACTCAATGGAACCTACCCCTAGGAGGCCCTCTAAATTTATTTCTGCTCCGGAGGACAAATCCTTTCTGACCAAAGATGTTTCAGTTGATGCTATGGTGGTAGCAGCAGCCACTAAGAAGGAATTAGCTGATCCTTCTGTACCTGTTCATCCTCCTAACAAAGAGTCCAGGACCATGGACAGGTACAGTAAGCGGACATTTGCTTCAGTGACCTTTGCTATGCAATCGCTGAACTATTTATGTCATTTCACCCGCCTTCAGAGAGACTTGCTCAAAGAACTGGGTGAAACTGTACAGGATCCTTCTGCTGCGGGGTATCAGGACAAGATGAATGCCCAGCTGGCTTCCCTGAATTCCATTGTCAACTCCTCCATGCGGTTTATCTCCTACGCAGCCGATGGAGCAAGTAGGGCCACAGGCACAGGTGTTGCGTTGAGACGTCACGCTTGGATGCGACTCTGTAACTTTGCCGATCCCTTCAAGGCGTCCTTCACCAACACCCCCTTTGATGGTTCAAAATTGTTTGGACCTCAGGTGAAGAATACCCTCACCAGAAGCGAGCAAGATGGTAAGACTCTCTCTGCCATGGCAGTTCACTTTTCCACACCTTCTAGACCTTATCCTAAGGGCCAGAAGGGTGGAAAGATATGGTTTTGCAAACCACAGGGAGTCGCACTTGCCACACGTAGTGAACTTCCCCCCAGAGGCAGTGGGGGGAACAATAACAGATGCCGCCCCAGGGGCAGAGGGGGTCCACAGAACCAGGGTTCCAGGGAATCCTTCCCTGACCAACCCTTTCAGCATCCCTGAGAAGCTGCCCGACTGTCCTCCTTCAGAGGCAGTCGGGGGAAGATTATCTCTATACCTGGAAGCCTGGCAATCCCTCTCCCAAGACAAATGGGTACAGTCGATCAAATCCGAGGGTTACAAAATTCCCTTCATTTCCCCTCTGGTACAACCGCCAAGACCCCTACCAGACGTACCACCCGGACAAAGTGGTCAGGCACAGCTAGAAATAAAAAAGCTGTTAGAAAAAAAGAGTCATCCAGGCAGTCCCAGCAGATCAGCTAGGATCCGGAATCTACTCCAGATTCTTTTTGGTACCAAAAAAGACAGGAGACTGGAGACCCATTTTGGACCTCAGCAGATTGAACAACTCTGTACAAAAGACAGCATTTTGGATGGTAACACTGCAGTCCATTCTACCCTTTTTGGGCAGAGACAACTTGATGTGCTCGTTAGACCTCCAGGACGCGCACTATCATATAAAGATACATAGGTGCTCCAGGAGGTTTCTCCGCTTCCGGCTGGGAACCAGTCATTATCAATTCAGAACTCTGCCCTTTGATCTCACCACAGCCCCCCGGGTGTTCACCAAATGCTTGGCAGTGGTCATGGCTCACCTGAGACAAAAAGGATTCCAGGTGTTTCCATATTTAGATGACTGGCTCATGTCCGCTACCACCAAGCAGCATCTTATAATGGCCAGGGATTACACTATTCAACTTTGCAACAATCTAGGTATTTCTATAAATTTTGCAAAATCCTCCTTGTCGCCTTGTCAATGTATAAACTTTATAGGCGCCATGTTAAACACCACAGAAATGTCTGCAACATTACCACCTCAGAGAGTGACAGACATATGGCGGAATGTTCAGTTCCTGTTTCAGTCCAACAGAGTTCAAGTCAAGTTAGTACTGAAAGCGTTAGGCCTCATGGCAGCAGTGATCCTTCTCCTCCCATTAGCTCGCTTCCACAGGAGGATCCTTCAGTGGATGCTGTTTTCTCAGTGGTCCTTTCAACAGCTCCCAATGACTCACAACATCTTGATAACCCCATCATGCAAGAATCATCTCTCCTGGTGGATGGTTTCCCCTCAGCTCTTTCAGGGAAGACCCTTTGCCCCCCCCAGTTGCCACGGTGACAACGGATGCCTCCCTGATCGGGTGGGGGGGCACTATCAGGGCAGGACGGTCCAGGGCACATGGCAACAATTAGAATGCCACCTGCACATAAATGTCCTGGAGATGAGAGCGGTGCTTTTAACGTTGCAAGCCCTTCAGAACTCTCTTCCCACAGGGACTATAGCAATTCAAATGGACAATATGTCTGTGGTGTGGTATATAAACAAGCAGGGCGGAACAAAGTCCTACCCCCCTATGTCGAGAAGTGCTCAGACTTTGGCAATGGGCGATTTCCTCTCAACGGTTTCTGATAGCAACGCACATCCCCAGGAAGTCCAACGTCATAGTGGACAGATTGAGCAGAACAATCCTCATGCCTCACAAGTGGTCTCTAAATCAAGCGGTAGTAGACAGAATATTTCAGAAGTGGGGCCAGCCTTGCTGTGATCTTTTCGCAACCCCTCAAAACAGCAAGTGCCTCGACTTCTTCACACTCTTCCCTCTACCAGGCCATCCCCCCCAGAGACGCTCTTGCTCACGATTGGCCCCGGGGTCTTCTATATGCCTTTCCCCCTTTACCGTTGATCCTGCAATTAATTCAGAAAGCAACCGCATTGAGATCCAAAATGATCCTCATTGCTCCGTATTGGCCTCGACATGTATGGTTTCCATTCCTGCACAGTTATCTACTGGAACAGCCTTGGCATCTGGAACCCCTTCTGGATCTGTTGACCCATCTCACGGGCAAGCTGCATCAGTCTCTTCATTCCCTCAACCTCACAGCTTGGTTGCTCCACTTCCAGCCATAGCCAGGCTTCCCCTTATTTCTCTTCCTGTCCGTGATATCATTCTTGCTTCCCATAAGTCCAATACTAGGAAGAATTATGCGAGTAAATGGAAGCGTTTTTCGCTCTGGGCACAAGCTAGGTCCTTAGATGCTTTCCATACACCAATTCATAAGGTTCTAGACTTTCTGGCAGAGCTTTTTCATTCAGGGTCATCGTCAGCCACTATCAGAGTACAATTAGCGGCCATTGCTAATTTTCATGTGGGGCTCTCAGAAGCAAATATTATGTCCCACAAACTCTGTAAAGCCTTCCTCAAGGGCATCTTCTTGCTTAGACCTCCTGTTAAGGACCTGCCTCCACAATGGGATTTAAATTTGGTTCTAACGTCATTGATTCTGCCTCCCTTTGAACCCGCAGCCTCTTGCTCCCTCAAGCTTCTTTCTTGGAAAACTCTGTTTTTAGTAGCCATAACATCTGCCAGAAGGGTATCGGAACTCCAAGCCCTGTCTGTCCATCCCCCTTATTTGGTCTTTCATAAAGACAGGGTAACTCTCAGAACAAACCCTTCCTTCCTACCGAAAGTTTCCTCTGAAGCAAATCTAAACCACTCTATTGGCTTGCCTGTCTTCTTCCCAGACTACTCAAACAGGGCTGAACAGAAATTACATTCATTGAATGTTCATCACCAACTACGGTATTATCTAGACAGGACAAAACAACTCAGAAAGTCAGATCAACTCTTTCTCTCTTATGCTGAAGGGAAGAAAGGGCTTCCAGTATCAAAGGTTACTCTTTCCAGATGGTTGACATCTATTATTACCTTTGCCTACGAGTTGAGACACAGGCAACTCCTGTCTAAGCCTAAGGCTCATTCAACTAGGGCACTATCAACATCAACAGCCTTTCAAGCAAGGTTACCATTAGATGCCATATGTGCAGCAGCTACATGGGCTTCTCAACATACCTTTATTGCCCATTACAAACTTGATATAGCCTCCAGAAATAGAGCTGACTTTGGTTCCACCGTACTCAGGAGTCTGTTCCATTGAGCCACCCAGGACCAAGGTGCTAGGGACGCTGTACCATGCAGCAAGAATGAAGGTGAGAATGACAACTTAACATTAAGAAGTTATGTTCTTACCATAACGTTCCATGTTAGTTGTCTTCTTCTTGCCTTCTTTCTTGCGTCCCTCCCTCCTGCCCCCTAGCCTGGACAGACTTGAAGGTCTCTGAGTCCTTCTGTTTCATGTGATACAATACTTTACGGTTTCCCCGTATCTTTAGTGTTACCAGCAGGTAGTCTGTACTTGGAAATGAGGATAATAATAATAAATTTATACTATGTGTTAGCTGCCAACGAGATCTGGGGAGTTAGCGCATGGTATTGTGGCATATAGGGCTGCCTCGAGCCGGTAAAAATAGCTCTCGAGCTATAGTATAGGCCGAGTCGGAGCTGAGGATTGGCTCTGAACCCATCCAGCAAGAAAGAAGGTGAGAAGAAGACAACTAACATGGAACGTTATGGTAAGAACATAACTTCTTATTAAATTGGATGAAAGTGCTAATTACTGGCTCTCAGTGTGTTTTTTCGACATTGCTATTGGATAGTTCTGATTTTTACAAAGTTTTTTGGATATAGCTTCAGTTCTTCATTGGATTTTAAAGAGTTTTTTTCTGTATATATATATATATATATATATATATATATATATATATATATATATATACTAAGAAATGAACTTTGTGACAATAGCATTCAAAGAATAGTAAATTACACCAACAACTCTTGTAGTACTTTAGCACTTTCATCTTATTTATTATCAAGACTTCTTCAGAAAGACATGTTTCATAACTGTGAGCAACCATTTTCACTTTGTTTAAATACATTAGTTCTAGCAGTCCATTTAAATTAACAACAGTTCCTTTCCAATAGTAAAGTGTGAACAGGCAAGGTGCTGTGTGCATTTTCATTAACATTACATTCGCAGTTACATAAGGTAAATTGGTCAGACAGTAATCGCCTTGCGGTGCTGTGTGCATACTAATAGGGATCATGTGCAAAAAGGGATCATGTGCAAAAGCAAAAAAAAAAAAAAAAATTGGGGGAACCAGGAAGAATGAGAGTCATGCTGTGATAATTTTAATATTAACACCCAGATTGGTTCGTCCCTGATGGGACAACTCAGAAATTAGGTATAGTTTCTTTGTGTAACTTATGAGTCCATGCCTCCTAAGGTAAGTAAAGAAGGGCATGGATGAAGGTGGAGGAGTCAGGTACAGAGTCCTATTATGCATGGGTATCAGAGTGTATGTAGAAAAATGTGTGAGTATGCCATCCGAGGGGGGAGTGGGAGGAATGTGGTTTGGACTTGAGGGGGGGCAGTTTGGGGGCCTCCCAGGACAAGAAGTGTGGAGCCGGGGTTTGATGGGTAGGATAATATGTATAACAGAGAGTCTCAGAAGACTGGGTCAGTGCAGATGGTACCGCCCGTGAGCTGGTTCAAATGGTACCACCCCTTGAATGGCTGCATGAAAAGTGTGACCGGGGGGGCTAGCCTGGTGACTGAGAGCCTGTGTGTAGGGGCAGGGGGGCACAAGTCAGAGAGAGAGGAAACACATTATATTCACTTGCACAGTTGTAAATCCATAAACACATTAAATCCACTTGCACAATTCTTCATGCGCATTGACAATATTTAACTGTGAAACAGTCACGAGCTTCTAGGAATGCAATTTCACTTCACAGCTAGCAGAATTTGCCTCCCACTGACAACAACTCAAAGTGTATCAGAAGCAGTGCACACAGCATACCAGGAAGTGTGATATACAGCCATGTAGAGATAGGGAGGGATACAATTGATAAAATACACTAACCTGAAGTAAATTTAGAAATCAAAGGAGCCATTGAAAGAATATTATTATTGAGGCACAAACAGAGATGGGAATATCACACTTCTGTTATGATCACTTAGTAAACATGGATCCCTTTCAGTACTCATATCTTTTTTTTTTTTTTAAAAGCCTTAAAGTGACACAGCACTATCAAACATCAATAGGAAAACAGTGAGTTTTCCGAATACACAAGCTCTTCTATATACAAGCATTCAAATAGTTAATTAATTCAAACAGATCAGATGAGAGATTACACCTTATTTCTCGTGTAATGAAAGTGCACTGTAATCACACACTAAATAGAAACAATGGGACTAAGAAGAAGTAGAAGAAGAAGGAAGCACAGGGAAGGAAGATGCAAAGAAGAAGATTATTGTAGCCATTTCCCTTTCAATAACAACAAAATGTTACTCAATGGGTAGAGCAATTAAATTTGACAATATTAACAGTAAATTAAACCAAAACAGTAATCCCTCTCAAATTCAGATAGCTGAAGGAATGACAGCTACCATGCTTTGCATAGCACTTATAATTCCAATGGTCATAATAAAGAATAGGAAAAGGTGGAAAATAGCTTTGTAAAGCAGTATGAGAATAATTGGGTCTATATCACATTGTCGAATCGTGAAAATAGCGAACAGCTACAATTTTGAAAATACCATTTATCAAAATGTGTTTTGTGGGGATCTCCCCCACACCCCCTGCTAATTATATATACCAACTCCAAGACCGCACTACAGTGAGGAAAGGACAAATATTCCAATCCCCACTGTACTGCGACCCCACAAAACACATTTTGATGAATGACGGTTTCGATATTGTAGCCGTTTGCTATTTTCATGATTTGACAACATGATATAGACCTGAATAATTAACACACAGTTGATTATTATTTTTAAATCCTGTTTTTTTTTTTTTGCAACAAGAATACTTTAGCTGCATGTTATTGTCAAGAATTTAAAAGACACATGTTCAATATATGCTTACAACTTTTTTTTTATAATAAATTTTATCAGTGAGGTGCAGAGCCTAAATGGGAATGTAGAACTGGATAAATGTTGTGCAGTGTTGCTAACACCATACAGATGCTTATGAGTATTGTAAAACTAAACATATTTTAAAAGTGTTTAATTCTTGATGCTGACGTGATAATTTAAGGCAATGGTGCAATTCATACCACTGATTTAGCAGTATGAGTGAGTGTTGAGTAAAACTTATCAAAAGAGACAAAAATTGTTATGATATCAATCCATATGAATGACAAATGTACTCTAATATACATACTTAATAGAAAGTTGTCCGATAGACTATGGTATAGTGCTGCACTATAAACAGAATTCTGCTAGATTCCATAAAGTACAACAGACATAAACAAGAGAAATGTTTAATTACACTTGTAAACAAATGGCATTACTTCACAGCAAGATTGAAGTCACTTTTTTATGCACAGTTATACCTTGTTATAGGTTGTTAATATTACTGACAATATAAAACTATTTAAGAACTTTTCTACCAATGTTGTTATTAGCAGTCTTTAACTGCATCAAAGCTTTCTTGGTTATATAAGGAAACAATAGTATAGAAAATGAAATACCAGACAAATTACTGGAGGTATTACTATTGTTCAACACACCATTCAATAGCATTTATGTATCTATAGTTATTAGCTATTCTAGAAGTGTAAGTTACTCATAGTTCAGAGTCTTATCACAAAATAATTTGTACTACCTAGTAAGTAATGTAATCTATATGAATACATCAGTCATAAAGAGATAAAAAATCATAATTTGAGAATTTACAAATTTCCATATTGTGATTATAGTTAATATTAAATAAATTTGATATTTAAATGTGTTAAATACTGATAGTCTTATATAAAATCAGCACATCTCCAGTGATACCAAAATAGAACTCTAGGAGAGGTATATCCTTT
The DNA here is from genome assembly GCF_019279795.1 of Protopterus annectens. NCBI lineage: Eukaryota > Metazoa > Chordata > Ceratodontiformes > Protopteridae > Protopterus > Protopterus annectens. Next base: position 85,815,282 of record NC_056740.1, on the reverse strand, counting down.
CATTCTTTATATTTGTTGTTAGATATGAGAGATAATCTGATAGAATATTTTTTGTCTATCAGATTAGGAGTGTATATCACTCCACATGTGTTAAAGGGATCTTTAAAATGTTTGGCTACTTGGTTATATGTGTTTGATCTTATCATACATTTTTTTTTCTTTTTTTCATTGCCTAAACTTAGATTTAACTTATGTTTTTTAATAGAGAAAACCAATATGATTATAATAAATAAAATTACAAAGGACATTATTCAACCTCAGTGCTATAAAAAATGTTGAACATGAACCAAACTACAAGTATACCACAAACATAAATTAAATAGATGGACTTAACATTGCTTTCTCTAAATATTAATAGTTTAAATGACCCAAAGAAAAGATCTAATCTACTAAGATATTTAAAATTAAACAAAGTGCAAGTGATATTTCTCCAAGAATATCATTTTAAAACAAATGATAAATACATATGGAAGCCAAATTAATATTTAATGACATCCGATTCTTCATACAAAAAAGACTAGAGGAGCATTAATCCTATGGAGGAAAAATGTTACTAACCCTCAAATCATTTATAACTATGAAGACAAAGAAGGATTCATAGCAATTGTAATAGTGAAATTCAACAACAGAATGTGGACATTGGCAAATCTATATTGGTTTCCTGGCATAAGGACAGGGACAGTTAAAACATGTAGATCTTATCAGCAAAGTATGTAAGGGCAATTTGATAATAGGAGAGGTTTTTAACTATATTCTGGATAATTCAGACTACTAACAAAAGAAATCTTCTTCTTACTCCCATAGCAAAAATTCTTAAAAAATGGAGTGAAAATCTAAACCCAATTGATTCATATGGATTTGAAGAGAATAGTTCATTATTATTTTCTCACCAAGAACATAGATTTGGTACCCAAATCAGCATAGACAAAATGTATATATCTCAAGAATTAAATATGAAAATAATTAACTTTTCCAAAATTCCTTGCCCTTTATCAGACCACAACTCACTTATCCTTAAACTACAAGTAGACTTTAAGAGATTAACTCATATGACAAGAATACTGGCCTACATCACTAAATTGAAAGAATTCAAACTATGATTAGATTCAGAAGTGCAATTTTTCCTTGGAAACAAACTGTACAGAAGAAACTATTAATATAATAATATTATGGGACACTTTAAAAGTCTACTTATATGGTAAATCCCTTACATGGTTCAAAAATAAAACAAAATAATGGAAATCTGAATTACATAATATCCAAAAACATATTATGGAAACTAATAACAATGATTCAAAAAACTTATCCACCAATAAAATAGCAATTTAGGAACTAAATAAAAAAATACAATGAAATTCTACCTCATAAAACTAACCTGGCAATAGAAAAATTAAAACTAAATTCATATTCTCCATCTCCTAAACACATTCACAATCTAGCAAAAAGATTCAAAAGACAAATCAAAGAAAACAACATCACAAACATCATTCATGAAGGGGAAAAAAACAAAAAAGTATCAGATATAAGTGACATCCTTGATGCTTTTAAATATCACTACACTGAACACTACAGAACAGATAAGGCCCATATCAACTTCTTAGATATAGAAATAAACTCTCCCAAAATAAATAACATAGCAGAAACATTAAAATCAGACATTCAAAAACAAATCTCACATAATGAAATTGTTGAAAAAGTTAAGGAAAGTAAATGCAATAAAGATCCAGGAACTGATGGAATAATAATTGAATTGTATAAAATATTCCCAACTTCGGTAATTTCAAGTTTTCACAAAACCCTAATTGAAATACAAACACATAATATCACCCTCATGAAGATAGTCACTAATTACACCCATCATAAAGGGAAATAAAGATCCTAAGCAATGTTGTTCTTACAGACCAATTTCATTACTTAATAATGATTATAAAATCTTCATGTCAATATTAGTTAACAGAATTAAAAAATCTTTGATACACATTATAAATGAAGATCAAACAGGTTTCATATATAATAGACATACTTATGATAACATTGAAAGAATACTAGCCCTTGCAGACATACTACATAGAGATAATCAAGAAGCCCTTGTAATTGTACTAGATATAGAAAAAGCCTTTGATGCATTAAAATGGGATTATCTTTTCAAAGCACTAGAGCTTTATGAATTTCCTCTTTCTTTGATCACATTGATAAGAATACACACAAAAATAGTCTTGCATATGTAAAACTTGGGCCATTTACCTCTGAAGCTATAGAGGTAACTAAAGGCAAAAAACAAGG